>NC_137614.1:23798323-23823323 GCF_963280865.1 Gymnoscopelus braueri
TCTACGATGATCGTCTATTTTCACAATTTTTGCCTCTTTCTTAGGTAATATTTGACAATTTGGCCAATGTTTGACAATTTTTTAAAGTACAGTTTGTTGATTACTTTTGATGCAGTAATTATCTTATTTTTATATTTTTAATTATAGAGATATTAGAAAGGTCTTAAAGGTCCTTAAATTGTCACTTTAGAAATGTGCAAATACCCTGTATACACTGTTGGTTTGTTTACTGTTGAGTGAGAAAACAATGTTGCACATTAAGCAACATGTTGCACATTAAGCCCAATTTGGGGAAATAATTTGGCAACCCACAGTTTGAGAACCACTGCCATATTAAGGGTATTGAAAGGGAAACTAATTATAGGAACAGAGGATTACAGTGATTTGAGTTGCTTTTCAACAATCAAGGGGGAGTGTCACTCACTCATGCAGGTAAAAGAGATTTTTTTCTTTTCTTGAATAGATGTGTTCTCTGATTCCAGTGGAAGGTGGGGAGATCGCAGTTGTGATTGCCATGGGAATGGCAGCCAAGAGGTTGAACTGACAACTGTCTCAGTGACCAAGGTTTACTAATTAAGCTTGTTTCCATTAGCAGGCCAAACAGTGCTAGTCAAATGAATAATTGTCCTACTTGTTTACATTTCAGAGTCAAACCACTCTAACCAGGGGCTAACTCGTTAATCTGGTTTACTATAAGGCCAAAATCAAGCCAGCCAGGGCAACTCAATAATGTTATCCAAGTTGCTCTGGATAAAAGCATTAGCTTAATGTAATTCTTGCATCTTGTTTCAAAGCAATTGTTATTTAGATCATTAAAGGTTGTTTTGGGTAGAGAAATGGCTCTCTGTGATGTTGTTTAACAGTTATTTTGAGTTGGTTCTTCAGAGCTGGGCCTGCCCTCACAGTGGAAAAACAACCACTGATTAGTTCATTGAGGGCAATGAAGTGAAGAGCCATAATTCTCCAACCAGTTTTATAGCCTATTCTACTCTGAGTTTATGGTCTCTTTTCAATTAGTATGTCCACTGTAGTAAACACACCAGTAGCTCTACATCTTGTCAGTTTTATGCAAGGCTACCTTGTTATATCAAAATAAATATGTTTGTTAAAGCTTGGTCACACACAGCTGGAGTGCAGCGGTAGCTAACCACATGAAACCTAGCATCCCTATGGGGTAAACATTCAGTGAAAATGTCAGATCTACAAGCTCACCTCAACAGCATTACTATTGAGGTGTCCTTGAGCCAAGCTCTCCAAACTGCTCTCCAATGGAGACGCTCGGTGGCCACGTAGACCATTGGTTCTCAAACGTTTTCATTTCAAGGACTCCCATAACTCTGAGAGTATACAGATGGAACCAAATGGACCCGTAAGGGTATTTGTTTCCATTGGTATAGACCCAGAGTTACAGACCTGTAAGGGTCCTTATGGAACCCCCTCAAGGAACCCTGAGGGTCCCTGGACCCCACAAAGGCCCCTTTTCCACCGGAGTTGAACCAGTTCCACTATTTTTTCCCGCCTAATTTTGAACCAGTTCAGAGTGTTTCCACTGAAAATGAATTGGTTCAGAACCCTAAAAGTGGGTTCGGAACTGGAATGAAAAAATACTTTTTTCTTGCACTGAACTGGAACCAAAGTGGGCGTGTCACTATTCTACAGGTTGGAAGATGCACATGCGATATAAACAATGGCAAAAGCAAGCGAAAAATTGTCATTTAAAAAAGAAAACAAAAGGGAAACAGCCGATTGAATTTCCCCCGTGAAATGGACACTTCGACCGGTCATATTCGACACATTTCAGGCCAGGCCTGGAATTGAACCTGGGGCAACTGGGGACTCCTGCCGCCAATTACAGCCGTTTCCGTGAAAGCACCAAGGTTCCAAGAATCTAGAACGGAACCAGTTCTAGAACAAAGTTCTTTTGGTGGAAAAGGGGTCAAAATAACCAGACAATAGATTGTACTGGGCAGCTCACAGTAGCCAACAGTAGGTGTTTGTACTGGGCAGCTCGCACAGTAGGTATGTGTAACAGTGAACACAAAATGAAAGAGCACACATGCTTTGCATGTATCCCAGCATACAAATAATAATAACTGTATTGAAGCTGGTGACTCTGGGAAGTGTTCGGTCCATTTATAAGAGAAATGTAGGTGTGTTTCACTGACGAATCTGGAAGGTCTAATGGAAATGTCAGGTGAAAACCAACAGACCTAGATTGGCCATTATTTAGGTACAAACTGTTTTTTTTTATGGTTTTAAATTGTTTTGTGTATTTTTCATATTGTATATTCTGTCCTCAAACACCAAGTTCCTCAAGGGTGATGAGGCTCACCTGCTGTGATTTTGAGTGTGGCACACAGTGGGGGAGGGAGGTACACAATGGGGGACTAGTGCTTAAAAAGGACTGAACAGGTGTGCATGTTTAAACAAATCTGAAGACAATCTGTTGCAGATTATTTTTCAAATAAAGTTGCTCTTTACCATGCAGTTAGAATGTGGGCTCTACTTTGGCATCTCAGATGCAATAATGTATTTTCTTTAATTTCAGCTGGCAAGTTGCTTTTTCAGGATAACATTTGGATATCTGACCAGATTTGATTGTTTTACCCCTTGACCTTTCTGTCATTGTGCTTTATTGCACACCCAGTCTTAAACCATTTCCCTAATGGGATATGTGTTATAGAGCACCGAAGTCCTGACGTCACTCGTTCATCCCCAGGTTTGCGGAAGTAATTTCTCTATGGAGAATAACATTGGGTCATCTTAGAATCGTCTCATATAAGAATTGTGGTCCAAAAATAAACACAGCGTGTCGGCGTTATTGTCAGGGAGGAGGTTCTGTATCGTTTATGATAGTCAGTCACTTATATTTGATACAGTCTGTTTCTGGCGAAAATGTAACTAATTCGGCGGAAGTAACATTAGCGTTTTCTCACCGTCAGTTGATGCTTCATATCCATAAGAGTCAACCCGCCGCGGTCATTTGTTTATTTTTGGAACACAGTTCTTATTTGACGCTATATTAAATACGTCTATGGGATTCAGAACGGGGGTGAAAAACTGCGAACCAGGTAGACAAACAAAGGATGTGTAAATGACGTCAGACTTCGGCGGTCTATTGTCTCCGCCAGAACGAAGGAAGGCGTGGCTGAGACTATGTTTTGCACCCTGTCTGTCCGTCCGTCTGTCCGTCCGTGTGTGTGTGTGTGTGTGTCCGTCTGCGAGCAGCTAGTCTCCGGCACCGTTGGCCCGATTGCAGCGAAACTTGCACACACACTCCCTAGAGGCCAAGTAAAAACCTCTGCCCTGCATTTTTCGTATCCGCCTCACATCAATGCCACCAGGAGGCCGACGTTTGTAAAACACATTTTTTTATATTACTCCTTCAGATTTTGTCCAAACATCACGCAAATTTTTTTCATATTCCATCGTAACTGGATGGTTTGCAGGATCGGTGTGTTTTGAACAAAATGCCTCAAATCATGAAAGCAGTGTGCGATTGCGTGCAAAATTCCAACTAGGCCGAGGAAGAAATGCCACCCTTTTCACATTGGCCTTTTAGCCACCAGCATGCCGATTTTTGCAAAACACACAAAATGCCTCAAATCATGAACGCAACGTCCGATTGCCGTGAACAGCCGAGGAAGAAATGGCACCTTTTTCACATTGGCCTATTATCCGGTTGTTAAGCCGTGACGTTGCGCCCCGCCAGAATAACTTCCGGGTCCAAGTGTGTATTTTCCCAATATGCGCAGTGCTGTGTCCCTCGCTGTTTTAACAGATCTGAGACTAAAGTGTCATTCTACCGCTTTCCTGGCAACGACAAAGAGAAGAGGATATCGTTATTTTATGTATAAATGTATATATATAAATACATTAAAAAAAAAAAATATTATAATGTATAATGTTGATTATAATAATAAATAAATATAAATATAAATATATGTATTAGCCTACTTTTTTACTGTCTATGATGTTAGCATTAAGACCCTTATTAACCCTCAATGGTTCATTTCTGAAAAAGGTTATTGTAAAAAAAGATTTACGGGTTCTGACATGTTTGTTTAGAATGAAGAATGGACGGCGCTGGTGTCTTTTGGACCCGGACGTGACGTCGGACTACAAAATGACGTCAGACTTAAAAATCGAATAGCCTACCAGGAGGCCGCAATAACCTACCTGACCTGGTGGAGACCTTCTAGATGAACTATAGCCTACTTTATTCATGACACATTGTTTCCAAACCCATGAATGTTACACACTGAATGTTTTTAATCCATGCTCGGTGAAATACATCTACATCACTGGTAGTCCTGTTTTAAGTTCATTGCATTCACCTCCCTGTCTCAAAGCATCTAAGTAAAAGTAGAGACTTGTTTCATAATGCAACCACATGGCTAAAAAAAACAGTGGAGCTGCAGGACCAGCTTTGGAGGCCACTGATCTGCATCTGCACTGCCTCACAAAGTTTCCCATTAGGCCCAATCACTGTGTTCCATGGAGGCCCTTTCGACAAGTGGCCCAACAAAAAAAAAATGTTTTTTTTTGTAACTTGGTTTGGGTCTTTTTTGTGGTGTCAGTGTATCTGCATGCAAAATAAACCTGATTCTGAAAATGAACAGAAGGCTACGACATAGCGTATAGGTTAGGCAATTCAGCAAGAGGAAGCATTTTAAACGAGTTCAGCGAAATCCACAGTAGTGTAATCGATGTTGACGCGGTTAGTTTCATGCGTGCACATAGAAGCACAGAGACAGAAGAATTGTAATGGAAACAAAAGCCTTTAAAATACAGGCACCGCTGTGTTGTCTCAGGCTTCAAACACACTGTCCTTCGAAATCCCAGGTAGACAATGGCTCAGCTTCAAACCGCGATTCATAAGGATGGCTCGAATTAATTGGCAGATGATGAGGCTAGTTATGATGTAATGTCTCTCTCTCCCTCTCTCTCTCTCCCCCCCCCTCTCTCGTTCCGTTCCTATCACGCTCCATACGCTCCTACACACACACACACACACACACACACACACACACACACACACACACACACACACCGGAGCCCCCTCCTCTCTCTCTCTCTCTCTCTCTCTCTCTCTCACACACACACACACACACACACACACACACACAACACCCCTCTCTCCCCTTTCCCCACCTCTTTCTCTTTCTCCCTTTTTTCCTCTCCCTACACTAACCAACATGGCCGCTAAATCGGACGGAGCCGCGGTGTCTGTGGATGATGACAACCCGCCCAGCAGAAGGAGCCTCTCCAGAAGGAGCCTCTCCGGGGCAGGGAACCCCACCTCCGCCGCCGCCCGGCCCCGCCGCTGCTGCAGCACCGCGGGGAGACCCTACACCCTGCTGGACTGCTGCTGGGTGCTCTGCGCGCTGCTCGTCTTCTTCTCCGACGGCGCCACCGACCTGTGGCTGGCCGCCGACTACTACCTGAGAGGAGACTATTGGTGGTTCGCCCTGACGCTCGTCTTCGTCGCCGTGCCCTCCGCGGTCGTGCAGGTGTTGAGTTTCAGGTGGTTCGTCTACGACTACTCGGATTTCAGCCGCGGAGACGGAGGCTGCGGAACGGGCGCGGCGGCGGCAGGCGACTGCAGCTTCAGCACCAAGGACAGCGAACAGCGGCGCGGCGGCGGTGGATCGGCGGCGGCGGTGGGGAGCGTTACCCCGGTCTGTGCGTCTTCGGCCCGGCCTGCGGTGCCGGGGACGGTCGGTACACTCGGTAGCCCCCGGAGGTGCTGTATCGTGTGCATGTGGGTGTTTCAGACCGCGCTGCACGTCCTGCAGTTGGGCCAAGTCTGGAGGTAGGACCGCTCTAGTCTCGCATGTTGTGGAGGATGAGGGGTGTGCATGCATGTGTGTTTCTTTCATTCTGTGTTCAAGTGTTTGTGGGCTTGTGCGTGTTGTAATAGTGCCCCTTCTGTTTTTATTGCTACCTCTGCTTCCAAGATGTGTGCGTGCGTGCGTGTATGTACGCTTGTGCCTGCGTGTACAGTGTATCTGTGCATGTGTGCCCCAAAATTATTGCCGTAATTTCACTTCTGTGGTAGAGATTTTAAGATAAGGGAATGCATTGGGCTAAAGCAGCAGGACCAGGCAGCATGATGGGCTACACACCACTCTACTCTATGGATCACTAATTGCAACTATTTAGCAATCAAGTTGCTCAGAGAGACTATACTGTAGATGCCAGGCTAGAAGAGTCAAGCCACCCATATCAGTCTCATCCCAGTCTAGTGAAAGGCTTTGAGTTCAAAATGTTGTATGCAATGTCTGTCTGTCTGTCTGTCTGTCTGTCTGCCGGGCAAGGGGGGGGGGCTGATCAAATCATTCAACATCTCAGTGCATTCTTCATGGAGGGTCCCCCAGTCTATGATTACTCATAATCATTAATTGTCAACATAGAATTGTGTCAATCAATATGCTTTATTAACAGAACACCCATAACAATGTAGGTGATAATAACCTCTGTTCCTGGAAAACCAGAGTGCTGCTGCTAGTTTTCATTTCTACCAGCTCATTAATTACATTCACCTGGTGTCACTGATTAGTGCCTGATTACACAGAATGAAAAGCATCAGTACACCGTGTCCCCACAGCTGCTGCATTCAAAAATAAGTAATTAGTATTTTACAGTTTTGTGTTGTGCATTTTGTGAGAATAGCAGTCACTTCTTTAAGATGGCATAGATATAATGAGCAGAATCAATTGTAGAACATTGATTCTCCTAGAAAGATATTCACCAGGGTCTGTAGTTCATTAGATATCGATTCCAGTTTGAACAGACTGCTCAATTTGAATTCCTAAAAAGCCACATTCACCCATATACTCTAAGCACGGTAAAGCAAAATCCCTCCAAAATTAGATTTTCCTCCAGCAGTATCCCTCTGCCAGGATTGAGGCTACAATGTTTTGTATGTGTTCATTCATTCATTCATTTATCACTTGACTGAGCAGTATTTAACCACTTAAACACCAGCATCCGTATTGTGGGGAAAGCTTTCGCTTAAAATAGCAGATCGACAAGCTCACAATGAGCGACATGTCGTCTATTTTCAGCGAAAGCTTTCCCCACAGTAACAGAAAACAGAAAATACACTAGTATAGAGCCCTGAGGGACTCCGCTCAACCATATGGGGTTTAAGTGGTTGACACTACATGGAAAAAGCTGTTTTCAGTTGGCATCCCTCTGTGGCCAAATTTACACTCACACTAAATCACAAAAACTCTCAAGCTTAGAGAACTCAGTATAAGGCAGGCCACGTTCTTCTTGCACATTCTTGCACATAGACTCCTTTAACCACTTAAATCCCAGCATCGGTGTTGTGGGGAAAGTTTTCGCTGAAAATAGCCGATCGGTTTGTTATTTTCAGCGAAAGCTTTCCCCACAATAACAGAAAACAGAAAAGACACTAGTATTGAGCCCTGAGGGACTCCGGTTACCCATATGGGGTTTAAGTGGTTAAAATCTTCATTCCAATAAATAGACACATGGACACACGCTCTTTCACTATAAATGAATTCAATGAATGGAGAGCCTGACAGGGTAGAGAGAGGGAGATGACATTATGGTAGGTTCGTCGCCAGCGTCATTCACAGAGCGCTTATCAAGAAAATGCTGTGAGCTCTGCTCGTAAGAAGCGCTCTGGACATGTTATCCACAGTGATGTAAAGTAACTAAGTACATGTACTCAAGTACTGTAAGTACAGTACTTTTGAGGTATTATTACTTTACTGGAGTATTTCAAATTTTCAGTACTTCTACTTCTACTCCACTACATCTCAAAGGCAAATATTGTACTTTTACTGCACTATATTTATTTGAAAACTTTAGTTACTGGTTACTTTGTAGATTTTGATTATTATTACAAAACCACTTCAGACCTATATATATACTTTGGCGATTTGAAAATAGCCTACAAGCTCAAAACACGTCCCAAAGCGATGTGTTGTGAGCTTGTAGATCTGGTATTTTCAAAGGATCTGTATACATTTTATCAAAACTTGTGAAATGGGACCTGCAATTCTCTGGTGGTTTGTTCCAGATATGTGGTGTATAAAAACTAAATGCTGCTTCCCCACGTTTTGGTTTTAGGGACAGGAAGCAGACCTTTCCCAGATGACCTGAGAGATCTGGATGGTTCATGATATTGCACATGATCAGAAATGCATTTTGGCCCTAAATCATTCAAAGCTTTATAGACCAACAGCAGTATTTTTAAATCAATTCTTTGATTGTGTGTGACTCTCAACCCAATACGGGTTGAGAGTCGGATGTGAACCCATGGTGTCACGGGTAGTCTGTATGTATTGTGAGTGCATGTCAAGGGACCAATTTGGTTTCATTTGTACACTTGTTGGAGTAAAATCAACACTGGGATTTTACCATGTAGGATATGGGCCTCTAGCTACATTGTAAAGTTGGTTAGGGTAGTGGTGTTAAATGTCAATAGACCACATGACCCCAGTCATCTGTGGTAATCAAACCAATAGAGTACACACCGCGGTTATCTTTGTGTGTGCATGTGAGAGAGTAGATGTAGGTGTGTGTGTGTGTGTGTGCGTGCATGCGTGCGTGCGAAACAAGACTGTAGCAGAGTAGCACTGCCTGAAGCCCAGAAGCCTAATAACTCCCTTGGCCAATGATCTTTATTTTACACACACACACACACACACACACACACACACACACGCACACACACGCAGACACACACACGCACACCAGAGGCATCCATGCAAGGCACTGACCTGCTCCTTGTGAACAGTTAGGATTTCAGTGCCTTGCTCAAGGACATAATGCTAGGAAGAGCTGGGAATCAAACGATAGACAGATGGTTCCCAGAGCGACCGCTTGATCTCCTGAGCCAATATTGATGTTTAGTTTGGTGCAAACTATGTGAGTGTATTTCATTTTTTTACATCATAATGGGGAGACATAGGGCCCGATTCACCAAGCTGATCGTAAATAACATGTAAGTAAGGTGACTAAAGGACGGTGTATTTTCTCTATGCACAAACTGACGTGCGATTCACGAACGTGTGTGTAAATCCCTATGTGTGTATCTCAAGTGTTCCTCATTTTTGTCTGACAGTCAGAGGCGTGTTCACGTCCTATGACGTCACCACTCCTCAAAATGGACAAATCTACAAGCATACAACACGGCGGAACGCACCCACTTGACAACTTGTAGATCAGCGCAAGCGAACGTTAATAAAGTAAATAGCTAACTCTCACGTGTAATGAAAATAAGAAGTTAGTTTACAAAGTTGAACTTCACGATCAAAGGCTAATAAAACTTGGAATCTGTCTACTGAACAATCGCTCACTCACCTTAGCCGAGGTAAAAAGATGATTCTGGAATCCGCCAAAATCCGCTATTTTTTATCAGAGCTTTATTGATTACTGAGGGGAATCTGTCTTTGGACGAACCCTCCACTGTCCGACTCCTACTTCGGAATTGGAAATGGAGTAATGGACACAGCTAGATTTCAGCTCTAAATGTGTCGACTGAAAAGAAGAAAAAAAATCGGTTGAATTAGCAATTTTGCATCATGTCTATAATTTGCATACAAAGATCCTTTGACATATGGTTTCTTTCTTGTGTTCTTGTTCTTGTGATAAATGTGTTGACAAATGTTGGGTACATACATATTTTATTTGAGGTTTGGCACTATTGTAATTGATTTTGCATGAAGAATAAGTCATTCTAATGACATACGCAGGCTTTGGTCCCATGTAAGTCTGCCTCCGAGCAGATGTGAGTTTGAGCGGACCTGCGTCAAAATTCACGGACAAAAAAAGATAAATCAATTACACATCTCGTAAATACCTATACATACAAAATATGGGCAAAAACAGCTTAGTGAATCGGGCCCTTATGTTTCAGTGTCAATGTGTCAAAACATGAATAATTAGAAATGGGGAACAATTGATTGTGTTTCTGTCTTTTGGGTACTCTGACGCCCGTTGCAGTTTTTGATCTTAATGGCGACCAACAGTTGTGGAAGGACACAGAATAAGATAATGCTTGGAAATGCTATGAAAGGTGGATTGTAAGACAACGTATTCTCACTCCCAAGACGGCAAACGGGTGACTTCTTGGGACGGATTTGACCAAACGTCAAACTTTTGACTGGAAGGGGGTGCCCTTGACAGCACATGTTGACTTGGGGGGATATGAGTTACGATTCTGTCTCTATCGGGACATAACTCAAACGGTGCTTTTCATTTAACCCATTAACACTACCACCGCCAGGCCCGTAGCCTACGGGCCGATAAATCCAACCGTAAAGCGCCGATCCCGTAGCCTACGGGCTGTGGTGCTTTTTCCTTTTTTTCGAAAAAAATTAAACTTTTTTCAATTTTCTATACGGCACATTTCATTGTAACACCACCGGAAACGGAATTATTCAGGATCACGTTTTGCCGATCCCGTCGGCCTCCATTCTAAAGCGCACGCTAAAACACCATTTTCTTCGATTGTAGTTTTTCTCCTCGCTGATCACTGTTTAACATAAACCGTTCTAACTACAACATGGCGGCTCCGTTTGACACGTGGTTTTCACTGGTAGACGCAGGGAGATCTCCGCGATGTATACAAACAGTGCACAGCTCAATCTTAAGGATTTTAACGAGGTCTATGGCGACGTGAAAAAAACTAAAAACAACAATAAAACGTTGGCACTGGTGAGTACATTATGAGATTAACCTCTGGCGGTCAATGTGTTAAGACTGGGGAAAGCATCTGTATCATTTTCAGATTTCTTTGGCTATTAAAAAAATTGCAGATCTACAAGCTCATTGCGCAGCACCGAGTGCCACGCTACAAGCTTGTAGATCTGCAATTTTGTTTGAAAATCGTGAAAGTTTGTGCAAATCTTTGAATATAGTATATATATATATATTTTTTTCAAACATTTGTAACTCAAATCTTTGCTTCACGGGAACAGTTTTCTGAAAAACTTATGTTGCTATAATATCAGTGGTTCTCTCTCACTTTTTCGGTTCCAGGGACCGCCCCCATAAGCAAAGATTTGAGTTACAAATGTTAGCTTTAAAAATATATATATATATTCAAAGAATTGCACAAATTTTCATCATTTTTCTAAAAATAGCAGATCTACTTGTATATCTGCTATTTTTTTGAATAGCCAAAGAAATAAAAAAATGTCACAGATGCGTGCCGGGTTAAAACAACTTATATGGAAATATGCAGTCTCTGTGACACACAATCTCTTATCATATAACATCAAGTCCAACATATCAATCGAGAGCCAAGCGTGTTGCAGTTAATTTTCAACATGTGATTTTCAACATGTGATTAAATGTGAGAATTCCAGTGAATAGGCACTGTTAGTCATGGCAGACACAATCGTATTCCCTTCTGCAAGGCATCTCCAATTTTCTCTTAAGTGAGAGGGATGGATGTTCTACGTTGTGCTGACTCCATTGCCACAGAACTCCCCCGAGTCTACTGTAGCCTACAGTAGGTATAGCTGACACTCACAGTACTCTTATACTCGTATAAACACAGTAAACATAGCAGCAGAGGGAATAAGCACCTGCAGATAATTGTAATTACAAGGTGCCTATCAGTATTGAAGTGCAAAAGACGTACTGACGAACCCAAACAAAACACAGAGACAAGAAACCGGTGACAAGAAACTGAAGGACAAGTACCTATAAGCACAGTATGTTGTTCGTAGACTACAGCTCGGCAACACCATTGACTGCTTTCTTTTCTGAAAATAATGGGAGCTTGCACAAGAACACATTTCACCCACTTCTTTACACCTGCAAAACTGTGATGTGACAATTAAGTTGAGAATTCTGATTCTGAGATTGTGTCCAGAGATGGTGTAGTGAGTGAGAACCTTATCTCTAGAATGAAATGTACCCTTTCCTGGAATCCCATCAGAGCATTCTCTTCTGCAACTCATGTGTCTCTCTGTCTGATCCTTGGTCTGTTTATCAGAATCAGAATCAAACTTTATTGTCACATCAAATTGCAAGTAATTTGGGTGAAATTCTTAATTGTGCAGGCCCATTAATGCAGTTAAAAGATAGAGAATAGAAATACAGTAAAGTGCATTTAAGAAAAAGTGTCTAATGTGCTTAAAGGTATCATGACATTCATTTTCACTTTTTTTATTTTCAATGTTTTATTTGGGGTTTTATGACCTCAATTACACCCAAAAAACCTGAACTTAGAACATTCAGTGGATTTTCTGTGGTCTGGGGTTTTCTGAATAATTAGGCTGAAAAGTAATCTGAGCTTGGCCCTTCGACAGTGAGGTCACAGTCGATTAATCCCGCCCACTCTCCTCCTCGCCCCTCCCCTCCCCTATCCTTTCCTTTGGGGGGGGCGGAGCAGAGGCGATGATTGACAGGCAAAATCCCTCACCAGCGACACCCGCAGGCAAAGATTTATTTTTTCATTGCAGTTGAAAAGGCTTTAGAAATGTGAGAGAAAAACACCTGCCATGGATCACTGGAATGGAATTTTCACTTAAAACTTTTTGTACACTTTTGAAGGACCAGGATAAAGACTTTGAATGTGGTGTAAAAGTGAATGTCATGATACCTTTAATAATTTAAGCGACATGAATGTATCTGTAAATGAGAGTCATATTAAAACGTAGATCAGATCAGTCTGTGCATTACAAAACACAGTTCAGTTCAGTGCACAGTGGCCACAGGCTTAGCTCTTATTCAGCAGTCTAATTGCTGCTGGGTGAAAACTGTTCAAGAGTCAGGTGGTGCTGCTCCCGATGTTCCTTGAACAGGCCATGGCTGGGGTGGTAAATGTCCCTGATGATGCTTCCGGCCTTAGCCACACATTGTCTCTTTTGTATATCCTGGAGAGGGGGAAGCTCACCACCCACGATGCGCTGCGCCGTTCGCACCACTCACTGTAGTGCTTTGCGCTCAACTGTGGTCAGTGGTGTAAAGTAACTAAGTACATTTACTGTACATTTACGAGTACATTAAGTACTGTACTTAAGTACAATTTTGAGGTACTTTTACTTTACTGGAGTATTTCCAATTGCCTATACTTTTACTTTTACTCCACTGCATCGCAGAGGCAAATATTGTACTTTTACTCCACTACAATGATTTGAAAACTTTAGGTACCGGTAGTTACTTTGCAGATATAAATTATTACATTATAAAACATGCATTAACCACTTTAGCCCTATTTTATACCTAGGCTATTTGAAAATAGCCGATCTACAAGCTCACGCGTAGTGAGTTTGTAGATCTGCTATTTTCAAACATTTTAGTACTTTTACTTTTGAATCAGAATCAGAATCAGAAGACTTTATTGCCATGACATGTAGACATGTTAGGAATTTGGTTTGATGCAGTGGAGCGCAGTTTACAACAGGACTGGTGCAAGACAGGACAAGACAGTGCAAACCACATCATAGTGCAACAACAAGTAATAAATACAAATAAATATGAGAAGTGCCAAAAAGTGCCAAAAAGATCAAGTGTTCAGTTAGGACAGTCTCTGAGGTCAGGTAAGGTCAGGGGGGGGGGGGGGGGGACCAGCAGCATTCAGTAGCCGGATGGCCGTGGGGAAAAAGCTGTGTGAGTGTCGTGCCTTCACAGTCTTTGGTGACCGCAACCTCCTGCCTGAGGGGAGCGGGGCAAAGAGACCATGTCCTGGGTGTGTGGGGTCAGCCATGATCTTCCTGGCCCTCCCCAAAGCCCTACTTTTAAACAGGGCCTCCAGGGGGGGCAAAGGGCAGCCAATCACCCTCTCCGCCGAGCGTATCACCCGCTGCAGCTTGGCCTTGTCCTTGGCCGCTGCAGCGGGGAACCAGATGATGATGGCGAAGGTGACAATGGACTCGATGATGGCTGTATAAAAGTTCACCAGCATGGACCTTGGGAAGTGGAGTTTCCTGAGCTGCCTCAGGAAAAACAGTCTTTTCTGGGCTTTTTTAGTGAGGGCGTCGATGTTGGGCCCCCACTTCAGGTCCCGAGAGACTGTCACCCCAAGGAAGCGGCATGACTCCACTGTGGCGACTGGAGTGCCTCCCAGTATGATTGGAGACGGAGGGGGCGGGTTCCTCCTGAAGTCCACGATCAGCTCCACCGTCTTAAGAGCATTTAGCTCCAAGTTATTCCGGCTGCACCAGGAGACCACCAAGTCGATCTCACTCCTGTAAGCAGATTCATCCCCCCTGGAGATGAGGCCTACCAGGGTGGTATCGTCCGCGAACTTAAGGAGCTTGACCGACTGGTGGCTGGAGGTGCAGCAGTTGGTGTAGAGGGAAAACAGAAGGGGAGACAGGACACAGCCCTGCGGGGAACCGGTGCTAATAGTCATCAGCTCGGAGATGGACTTCCCGAGCTTCACCCGCTGAGTCCTGTTGGACAGGAAGTCCGTGATCCACCTGCAGGTGTTGTCAGGCACCTGCAACGCAGAGAGCCCACTTTGGTACTTTTAAGTACATTTGATACCAATACTTTTGTACTTTTACTCAAGTAAATTTTGAATTCCGGACTTTTACTTCTACATTGCAGCATTGATACTTCTACTTAAGTAAAACATTTGAGTGCTTTTTCCACCACTGGCTGTGGTACAGTTTCCAAACCAGGCGGTGGTGCCACTCGTCAGGACGCTCTCGATGGCGCTGCTGTAGAACGCTCTGAGGATGCGGGGAGCTCACTCTGAATTTCTTCAGACACCTGAGGCAGTAGAGCCGTTGTTGGGCCTTTTTCAACACCTGTGCGGTATGCGTGGCCCACTTGAGGAACCTCGAAATGTGTATTCCGAGGAACTTGGGGTTACGTAGGTAACCCCAGATTTCTTAGTTCCGTAGTAAGATGCTTACTTATGGGATATCATCGCTTGAGAGCGATGATATCCCATAAGTAAGCATCTTATGAGGAATGACAGAAATCTTGAAGTCATCGACCTGTTCCAGGTTTATTGTCTGGTTATTCTACAAAATACATGTACCCCAAGGTTTTCCCTTTTATGAGTGACTCAGTGGCTGGTTGAGTAGCTTTTTGTGACTGATTGCAATGTCCAGAGTGTTAATTTAACTGTGAAAGTGTAAACGTTTTTACAGTTTATTTGACCCATTGACAATGAATGGGATATTGAGCACAGTATGATATATCCAGGAATATGCACACATTTTCATAACTTTTGACACTACAAGGGAATGAAACCCATTTGTTTTGAAAGGCATCAGGAAAAGACAGTGTGAAAAAAAAGGACCATTAACTTTTCTACCTGACTCTTGTTTCATTACCTTCTCTGTTGTACAAGAACACTCTAGGAAGGTACACTGTAATATTAGTAATTTACGCTGATTGTTCTTTAGCGCCCATAAGTCACTGTGGACAGGGCTGTCACAAAGCCACAAAGTGGCAATAACTAATGGAAGTGACATGGGGGCCCACAGTCAGGAGTCAAGGTTTTTCCATGAACCAAACCCTCTATAAGGGGCTTACTAGTATACGTTTGTTCCATGAAACCTCTAATGCATACATGGGCAACTGGCGGCCCGGGGGCCACATGCGGCCCCCACCTTCACTTAATGTGGCCCGCAGGTTAATATCGGAACACTGATATATTATTGATTTCAGCTGTTACAATTCCAAACATGCAAAGATGACCTGCTTTAATTACTTAAGTCTATATTAGTAGCTTATGACTAGTATTAAAATTCTATTGTCTTTTTTTGGTCCAATCTATTTTTATTTAAGTTCATAAAGTTAACATAAGTATAACTAAATGCATTTGAAATTAAATTAAAATGTAATGTTTTCAGGATTCCAATTAAAAAATAGCAACAAAAAAACAATTTTCTATACTTTTACTTCTACTCCTCCATTACATCTCGATCTCAGAGACAAATATTGTATTGTATTGTTTTACTCCACTACAATTATTTGAAAACTTTAGTTACTAGTTACTTTTTGTAGATTTTGCTCGATACGACGTGTTGTGAGCTTGTAGATCTGCTATTTACAAAAGATTTGTATACATTTTAGACATATTGATAACTAAGTGAAACAGGATATGCATAGTGATACTTTTGGTACTTAAAGTACATTTTGATGCCAATACTTTTGTACTTTTACTGAAGTAAACTTAGAATTCCGGACTTTTACCTGTAGTATTTCTACATTGCAGTATTGATACTTTTACTTAAGTAAAAAAATTGAGTACTTTTTCCACCACGTTCAACCCTCCTGATGTCCACCAGTGGCCGTGTGTCAAGTGTCCTTGAGCTAAACTCCCTTCAGGTTCCCTACAGTACATAAACCCTCATTGTACAGGATCTCTGGAGAGTGTGAGTTAAATACTGAAATAGGAACTGTGACTTCTTCTTCAATCTTTATTTAACCAGTGAAAGTCAACAGAGCACAGATGCTTGTATGGGGATTGTGCTTCACATTGCTCATGCACTTACACATGCGGTATGTGTCCGTTTTCCGGCAAAGTAGGCGTCTGTGAAAATCTAAGCAGAGCCGTTAAGCCGGAGTTACACTTTAGTTGCAAGCGGGTGTCTCGCTCCGGAAATAGCCAATCTACAAGCTCATAACACGGGACTGCACTAATTAATGATCATATTGCAAAGATTTAAATGTATCGTTAAATTGTTAAATTTACATTGTACATGAGTTGGCTCTGTACTTGGACTGCTTTTTTCAGTCTGCACCAAATCTCTGCACCAGATCTACAAGCTTAACTTAACTTAACTTATTTTTTTCTTCTTCTTATGTTTATTTGACAGGGACAATACAAAAAACAATGTATCAAGTTATAAAACATGAAACCGTTGCATTGTATAGGGGGTTTATAGCCGAGGCTAATTTGCGACCCCAGTCCCTGGTTAGGCCTTTCTATTAGGAGTCTACAAGCTTGTAGATCTGCTATTTTTGGCTAATGTTCCCCCCCAGGATAGGGATGCTGGGGTACAACAAAAGTGGCACTTTAAGAGTTTAAGCACATTTTGATAATCGTGATAATATTGTTAATCGCAATTATTTTAGCCACAATAATCGTGACATGAAATGTTCATATCGTCCCATCCCAACCTAACACGCTTCAGCAGTCAGCACAGTCAACAACTGGACACTCCGCCCCCTTTCTCCCAGCGCCTGATGCACCTGAAGCGCATGGAAGCGAATGTGTGACCGAGCCCTTATCCAATCAAAAGGCTTCCTGTGTGTGTGTGTGTGTGTGTGTGTGTGTGTGTGTGTGTGTGTGTGTGTGTGTGTGTGTGTGTGTGTGTGTGCGTGTGTGCGTGCGTGCGTGCGTGCGTGCGTGCGTGCGTGCGTGCGTGCGTGCGTGCGTGCGTGCGTGTGTTTAGCTGTCCATTCAGTCTAATAATCAGCTAAAGTAGCTCACTGGCAGACTTCAGGTCCCAATACGCTGAATCACCCAGTCTGATGTGTGTGTGGGTGGGTGTGTGTGTGTGGGTGTATGTAAGGGTCAGAGCAGGAACTCAGAACTCAGAAACACTTCATTGCCAGTATGTAGGACATGCAGGAATCCGTCCTGGTTAAGGTGCCACATGTAACATACAGTACCCTAGGACAATAACACAAGACAAACTAGAAAAAGTGCTCCTCGGAGCACAGGTCTCCGCCAGGTCAGGTAGGTTATTGTGGGCCAGCAATGTTTGGAATTTACCAATCAGGATGGAATATGAAAAATCTGATGGATCTGTCTTCATCACTTGATTATAGAGATAACTCAGAGAGTGTACAACACCCTTCATTTGGTTACATTTGTACACTCTCAGAGTTAATTGTAGAGCCTGCCAGAAAGTCAACTAATGGCCGATGTAGCGGCCAGTGATATATCGGTCGGGCTGTTAAATCATCAATGAGGATTTTACTGTGCGGTTATTAAGGAGCTGGAAAGCAACAGGAAAGAATGTGCAGAGGTGGCATGCAGACCCGGCGCCCATGGATCTGTTGACAAATCATCTCTATAAAACACCTTCCTCTTCCTTTCTTGCCCACTCATTGTCTGTCTGTCTGTCTGTCTGTCTGTCTGTCTGTCTGTCTGTCTGTCTGTCTGTCTGTCTGTCTGTCTGTCTGTCTGTCTGTCTGTCTGTCTGTCTGTCTGTCTGGCTGTCTGTCTGTCTGTCTGTCTGTCTGGCTGTCCATCTACCGTATGTCTGTATGTCTGTCTGTGCTGAATAATTCAATACAGTCCTTAAGGGAGCCGCCAATCACTGTGTGTGTGTGTGTGTGTGTGTGTGTGTGTGTGTGTGTGTGTGTGTGTGTGTGTGTGTGTGTGTGTGTGTGTGTGTGTGTGTGTGTGTGTGTGTGTGTGTGTGTGTGTGTGTGTGTGTGTGTGTGTGTGTGTGTGTGTGTGTGTGGGCATATGTGCGTGCGTGCGTGCGCCAGGAGATCTACTATTTCCTGTTCTGTCATCTGATCTGTCACTTTCTCTCTCTCCATTCATCCTCTCTCTGTATCTCTCTTCCCATCTCTCTCTCTCTCTCTCTCTCTCTCTCTCTCTCTCTCTCTTGTTCTCTCTCTATCATACAGTACTCTCTCTTTAGATACATAATATTTTCTGTGTGTGTCCGTGCATATCTTTGTACAGTATAATTGTGTGTATAAATATTGTGTACATACATACATAGGATGGTACATTTACCTGTATCACGCACGCACACACGCACGCACGCACACGCGCACACACACATGCGCGCGCGCACACACACACACACACACACACATGCACACACACACACACACACACACACACACACACACACACACACACACACACAGATACAACATACATGTTTGTATTTTATGCTGGCTGAATACGCCTGAAGATCAATTGATGTTATATCAGAACAATCCATGCAGAAGAAGGCAGGTGTATTATTCATTATGTAGTAATGGTTGTAAAACTGTCAGTCATCTTCAGGGAATTTATGCCAATGTAATACAATATATAATCACGCAGGCGTTCGTCATTGACTGAGGTTATCCAACCGAGGGCCGGATGCAGCTGGGCCTGTGGTTGGTTACAGAAGGCAAAAATGATTTGCTCATCACATACCCGTAGTCTTATTTAGTCACATACAATGACAAGATAGCATTTGATCAATGCAGCCACCATGGCAGCCATGATTGATATTCTGATTTCCGTCTGCAGCGAGATCAGTCAGAATTAAAGCGACACAGCCAGTGCGGATGGGCAATGCTAGCAGCTGTCAGTCATCAGAACAAACATTTCTTTGCTAACTGCCCTCCTTCCCCTGCTGACTGTAACTATAATGGTCTGTTTTCCAATTCACACCTTGTAAATTGCGGTGTACCACAAGGCAGATGCCTCGGTCCACCTCTCAAATGACTTTCCACACATACTAACAAAGTCCAACACTACCCTACTGCTGGACTACTGTATACCGCTGGACTTTAGGCAGCACAAATAGAAGATATGGACCTACTAAATAATAATCGCTGGGTCTGTAGCAACCAACTTGTCCTGAATACCAGGAAGATGAAAATGATGCTTGGATCTAGGAAAAGCGTGCTTTCACTGATCCTTTTCTTTATTTTTTTTCTGAGGGGGGACACATTGAACAGGTGTCTGTTATTAAACATTTAGGTATTCATTTAGATCATGGTTTTTCATGGACTCTATGTATCTACTGAATAGCCAGGTAGTATTAATTAGATAGACATTCTGTCAATACGAGAACAACTACAGCACAAATGATGTGCTACCAAAGCCTAAATTAGAACATTATCTTACCAGGCTTGTCAAAGTTGGATTAAACTAACTGGCACCACTACATTAATGGCTATGGATAGTTAAAAAATATATATAACTAGAACAGAAATATGAAGTTAATGATGATATAGTTTTACTGCAGACCTTCTAACAGCATCAAAAGTGGCTCATGTAAGGAGCGACATGTCAAGTTCTTTTTATTTTTATGCCTCTAAACCAGGGGTGCACAAACCTCCTCAGCATTCAGCAATGACCCAGAAATATCAATCCTTGGTTGTTGCAACCCAACCTCATGTAATATTTATTCAGTGTGCTCTTTGCATACTGTAATGTTTGACTATAATCTTTAAATATATACATATACATATATTTGTGTTTATATACAGTACCTGTTGTCGTCTGTAATTTAATATATCTGTCTCTGGCTATGATTATTAAATTTCTCGCCGGGGATTAAAAAAGTCAACTAAAAGTTAACTTTATGTGAATATGTGTCTGTCTGTCTGTCTGTCAATTATTTTACTGCGGTGACAACAGCCATATGTCACAACAACATGTTCACAAAATGTTTATTTAAAACTAAACATTATAAAATATTAGTATTTCCAGTCAGTGGCTAAAGTGAGTGCGTGGAGTATAATATGCAAAGCAAACCAAAAAGGGCTCTGAATATAACTTTGCTGTCATTGTATATCCAAAACTATTTTAAAAGCTCTGTGTCTATTTTTTTCTTATTCTTTTTCATAAAAATGTTATCTATATAGGCCTATCCTTTAACACTGAGGATTTTACTCTGTAGCTCTACCTTTGATGTATGCCCACGAATGTCCCTCTAGTCTCTTCCAGTTGAGTGCATGGTGGATTGGTCAGCAGCCGCCGTGTCAGCCCTTGATATCAGTTATCACCCTTTGATCCTTTGATCATCCCCCTCACCCAGGGCAAATAACGGCTGGGTATTTGATAAGTAAGCGATAGTGTCGTTTTGATGTGGAACAATAACAGATGAGGCGGAGATGAGTCTGTCATTTTCCTATGTCAGTATACCTCTGCATTATGATGCTTATACCATGGATACTTGCAGTAGCCAAAGAAGGCTTTGTTTCAATTTTATCGTTCCCGATTTACATTGTCCCCGAGTCCGATTCGCGTGGTCTCTGTGTAGGCTGGTGCCCGGTCTAGTTTTCATAATACACACCCAGCGGACATGTGAGCAAAATATCATTCTCCCCAGTGCAACATACATATGTACACAATCAAGTTCAAAATTACTGGAATGGTGTATTCCAGGAACGGTTAACCGGTGTTAACCATGCGACAGGGTGTTTTTTGTTCTGAATTTAGTTTCCAGTTTCTTAGTTTCTAAAACTCCCATATTCATTCATAGAAAGTGAATTGATCAAATGGTTATTTCTTATTCTTTCTTCTTTCTCTTGGTTTCTTTGTCTGCCTCTCCAATGTGTTAGAAATTATCTCTAAAACTACCTGTACTGTTGGCTGTCGGCCTGTTCCCTCTGTGCTTCACTGGTGCATGTCATTAGTATGTAGGTGCACACATGCGCGTGCTCACACATATGTGAGTGTGTCTCAGCTCTGTAAAAACTCTCTGATCTTCTGGTACATTTGCCGTGTGTGTGTGTGTGTGTGTGTGTGTGTGTGTGTGTGTGTGTGTGCGTGTGTGCGTGCGTGCGTGCGTGCGTGCGTGCGTGCGTGCGTGCGTGCGTGCGTGCGTGCGTGCGTGCGTGCGTGCGTGCGTGCGTGCGTTTAAATAAGCCCCAGTGAATCCCACAGCCTCACCTAAACATAGTTCGGTTGTTGTTTGCCTGTTGTTCTGTGGCCATTATCCTGGCTCTCTTGGCTCAACTTGCTTGGGTCTGAACAAAAAAAATAAAACAGCAAATGACCAAAGAAGGCTTTAGCAGACGCTGCAGGGAGTGTTTCGGTTGTTATCACCGTTTGTTTGACAGGCAGGTCAAAATTATATGAAAGGATATTTTCAGGCTAAAAACTACTAATCTGTTTTCATGTTTATTTTTGTCCAACTTGAATACATTTAGAAAACATACTGTACATGCAAAATTCATACAATTCTCTCAATCCCCTTTCAGTTTCTCCCATTCTACCTCTCTCCTCCCTTGCAATGTTAGTGCGTTGCTCTACCCATTGAGCAACACCGGGAATTTAATAATAATTCTACTATAAATGAAATCTCTGTCCGGCCATCTGTCCGTCCATCTGTGTGTGCGTCTGTAGTTCATGTTATCACAAGAACCGTTTGGCCAACCAACTTCAAACTTGGCGCGTGGGACGTGCGTCGCTGAGGACCCAAGGGAGTGCCATAACCGGCGTCGAGTCGGTCATATAGGCGGCTGTCCAGGATCGCTGACCAGATCGATATGCCCATATATAGGCATATGGAGTTCCGGTTCTCCAGAACCGCCCATCCGACCGCTATGCCCATATATGGGACAGACGACTTCAAACTCGGTGTGCACATCGGCGAGTACCCCAAAATATTGATAAAACCACAAATCTCCATGTATGGAGAACACTGATGTCATCAATATGATGTAGACTGGCCTAAACTCCATATTTGGGTATGCCTGACTTAAAAGTACACAGACAGAATGACAGACGGGTGCAGCAGGTATTGCATAACTGAGTGGGGCATGCCTTACCAACTTGGATCATTAGGATAGGATTAAGCATTAAAAGCAACGTTGTAGAAATGTGTTTTAAGAAGGGATTTAAACAAGACAACGATTCAGGGAGTCCGATTTGATTTGCTCATAGGAGGAGAGCAGTTCACACAGAGCTAGACCAGACCTGGTCTTGAACATGATGAGTAAGAATTTTAAATCAATTCTAAAAGAGATTGCTTGGCCAGTGAAGGGATGCTAGGATGGGAGAAATGTGGTAATTTTTGGGGAGACAGTTGCGAGCCGGGCTGCTGCTTGGAGGAGACTTCTGGGTACGACAGGTGTCTTGGAAATCAACCCCTAATGCTGACACCATCAGTGCTTTGCTTTACCCTTAGAGCTCCACAGGGAATGTTCAATGTTCAGGTGTTCAAACCGTCGCCCCACCACCAACATCCTCTCTCTTCACTGTAAAGCTTGTTATATTTAGTCCTATGACGGTGTCCAGTGCCATAAATACTACAAGCCACAACGCGTCGTGTCCTCACTAAGAAAAAGGCAATGGGAAAAACAAGTCTTTGCATTTTTTGTATCTATAAGTTATAATATATCAAAAATACATTTACAAATACAACAAACTAAACATAGTCAAAATAAAGTGCAAACCTCTGTACAAATAAGTCAGACTTGCTCATCTGACTGGTGGTGCAACAGCACAAATGTGTTTGGGCATTAGATCCACTTCATTTCTGATGTGCTTGTTGAGGCAACAACCTCCCCAGATAGCGAAGTCTAGCACAGTTCTCAAAAGAACCAAATGTACCCTTAAATTTGTGAGAGTGAGACTGTGAGAGTGTATAAAGGTAACCAAATGCACCCGTCACGGTCCATTTGGTTATATATTTATACACTCTCAGAGCTATGGGGGTCCGTGGTCTAATGCATACCAAACTAAGGGTCCTTGAAATTAAAAAGTTTCATAGGCTATTACATTTTCTAAACATGGTAGTATTTTGTGGAAAATGATGTGTTGTAACAGTGGGCAATATTTTAATTGTCTTGCTTCAAGTTTCTATAGAGTTGACAACTGACTGAAAGGTGACAGTGGGGGTGTGAATAGAGGAGTGGTTAGGGGTTGAATTAATTAGCTATTAATGCCCATTATCAGGCTTTGAGGGGGCCTAAAAGCGTGAAATCTTTAGAAGAAATTTTTTTTCTGCTTTGACTATTCTGGCTTAACAAGCTTCAAATGAGCATACCTTCTTCAAATATTTTCCGATTTCATTGAATGACACTTTAATTTGAAAGCTTAGATTCTGTACTTTAATAATCTGTATAAAGCCCCCATGTGCCCCAAAGCACTGTACTCGGTCACAAATGTACCCTACCAAATGGTGCACTACATGAAAGCGTTTAAGGTAGAGTAAGGTTTTAATCAGGCATTTTGGCGCTAATATTTGAACATCTCTCAAACAGCTTTAATAAACCCCACCTCTGCTTTTTATTTCACTTCCATTAAAAATATAATACATTTTATGCGTACAGATCCACAATGAAATAAGGCCTTTTGTACTCCATACTGTTGGTTGATTCCTAACATTGCTGCCAAGGCATTTTCTCTGGTGTCTCTCATTGTAATTCACTCCTTAAAATTTAAAGCGCCTCGAGCATATAATAAAACAGCATTTTACAACTGCATGAATAAGGCTATTCATAGTCTATTCATTCATTTTTGTACAATTTGCTGCCCCATTGCAGCTTTAAAAGGGATTATTACACATTTGCACACTGTCATACAGTACCTAGATTTGGAACAGTGTTTCTTTTTTTGTATAACCTTTATTTATTTATCTTGTACAGGGCTGTAGTTACATTTAAAGTGTTCATATTTTCACAGCTAAGCTGCACTGCAGAGTATATCGTTGCTGTCCGGCAGAAACCTTGTATCTCCATTATTTAAACTTTTCATGTTTCATAAATGAATGCCCTACTTCGTCATACTACATTCCGATGCGTTGTGAGCTTGTAGATCTGATGTTTTGTATACATGTTTTAAGTGAAAGTGAAAGTGGTTTAAGTGTGTCTGCAGGTTTCTATAAATATTGAACCAATGAAAAGTATTAACAAGAGCTTGTGACAAAAAAATGACCACGTTGGATCCATTGGAACAGGTTCTATTCTTCATCTGTTTTGGACATAGGAGGTTTCCACCCTGACAGCAATGATATGTCATTTCTATCTGTGTGGCATGTTTCATGTGTTCATATACGGTATAGTCGCGATTTGTGGTTTTGGTTGGTTAATCATGTTTTCTTTCGGGTGTGTACACACTACATACAGTACAATCCTCAGTGCTCATTTATCCATTTGTAACCAATGCCTATACGGGGTCCATTTGGTTCCATTTGTCCATCTCTGTCTGCATTCAATGAACACCGAGGATTTTACGGTGTATTCAAAGGTCTCACGTGTATTTACATAATGAGGTCATGTCTTCTTACCCCAGTTATCATAGTCTATTATGGACTACAGCTGTGGTTCTCAAAGTGGGGTCGAGGGACCCTCAGGGTTCCTTGAGGGGGTTCCACTTGGACCCTTGCAAGTCAGTAACTGA
>NC_137614.1:23825823-23828323 GCF_963280865.1 Gymnoscopelus braueri
GACTGTAACTCTCAACCTAACATTAACCTGAATGTAACTCACAACCTAACATTAACCTGACCGTAACTCTCAACCTACTGTAACATCAACCTGACTGTAACTCTCAACCTAACATTAACCTGACTGTAACTCTCAACCTAACATTAACCTGACTTTAACTCTCAACCTAACATTAACCTGACTGTAACTCTCAACCTAACATTAACCTGACTGTAACGCTCAACCTAACATTAACCTGACCGTAACTCTCAACCTACTGTAACATCAACCTGACTGTAACTCTCAACCTAACATTAACCTGACTGTAACTCTCAACCTAACATTAACCTGACTGTAACTCTCAACCTAACATTAACCTGACTGTAACTCTCAACCTAACATTAACCTGACCGTAACTCTCAACCTACTGTAACATCAACCTGACCGTAACTCTCAACCTAACATCAACCTTCAAACATACTAATGCGGAAATTTCACAAATGCTCTGTACATGTCAAGGTATCACTCTTTTAAGCCTTCTGTACACCATTGTATACGGCTCACTTATGGAGTAACTACAAAGCTAGCAGCATGCGAAAACTAAAAGTTGCATATAATGATGCTCTACGGTTGCTAGTGAGGGTACCAAGATGGCACAGTGCCAGCCAGCTGTTTGTAAACCTGGGGGTACCTACCTGTCAAGCCCTGTTAAGAAATTTTATGTACAAATTCATATGTCGTCTTGAAAAGTCTGACAATCATGTTATTAAGATTTTAATTAACCCTGTCAAGAGTTCTACTCGGTTCTCTTCCATGATATGGAGACATTGGCGTAACAGCCTCTACTGACTTTGAACAGCTGTAGTTGGACTGTTTTTTTATGTGTTTTTTTCTTTTTATTATTTTATTGTTTTTACTGTGTGATTGTCATCTGTTGTATGGACCCTGAGTCTGAAATAAAGATTGCATTGAATTGAACCTGACTATAACTCTCAACCTAACATCAACCTGACTGTAACTCTCAACCTAACATCAGCCTGACTGTAACTCTCAACCCAACATTAACCTGACTGTAACTCTCAACCTAACATTAACCTGACTGTAACTCTCAACCTAACATTAACCTGACTGTAACTCTCTACCTAACATTAACCTGACTGTAACTCTCAACCCAACATTAACCTGACTGTAACTCTCAACCTAACATTAACCTGACTGTAACTCTCAACCTAACATTAACATGACTGTAACTCTCAACCTAACATTAACCTGTCTGTAACTCTCAACCTAACATTAACCTGACTGTAACTCTCAACCTAACATTAACCTGACTGTAACTCTCAACCTAACATTAACCTGACTGTAACTCTCTACCTATATTAACCTGACTGTAACTCTCAACCCAACATTAACCTGACTGTAACTCTCTACCTATATTAACCTGACTGTAACTCTCAACCTAACATTAACCTGACTGTAACTCTCAACCCAACATTAACCTGACTGTAACTCTCTACCTAATATTAACCTGACTGTAACTCTCAACCTAACATTAACCTGACTGTAACGCTCAACCAAAAATTGGAAAACTGATTGTAACTCTCAACCTAACATTAACCACTTATTATATATTAACCCTACTTAGTAAAACGGCCCTGTTTTGGCTCTGTACTTGGTCTGCTCTTGTTCGCCAGGCAAATGTTCCCCCAGAATAGGGAATGCTAGGGTTTTTAGTGG
This sequence comes from Gymnoscopelus braueri, assembly GCF_963280865.1. NCBI lineage: Eukaryota > Metazoa > Chordata > Actinopteri > Myctophiformes > Myctophidae > Gymnoscopelus > Gymnoscopelus braueri. Next base: position 23,827,540 of record NC_137614.1, read on the forward strand.
TTAATCTGACCTTACTGCACTGTATCTCTCAGCCAGACGTTCAACTGTTGCCCTGACTTGATCAATTCACACCTGTAATGAAGGCAGGCACATTCATTTTACTCTTCTTAACTGTACGGTAAATGAACAGAAGATGAATTGAACGAGAGGAGGTCACAGAGAATGAAAGATTGCCTTTGAGAATGAGATAATAAAAGGAACGGAAAGAGTGACAGAGACAGATGAAGAAATGTTTGTTGGACAGAGGAAAGTGTGTGTGTGTGTGTGTGTGTGTGTGTGTGTGTGTGTGTGTGTGTGTGTGTGTGTGTGTGTGTGTGTGTGTGTGTGTGTGTGTGTGTGCTTCAGTCAGTGACATTTACTCAGAATAGAACCTCTGGCTACATATAGCCTACTATAGATGAATCTAGATACAGTGCACACACATACAGTACATGTTCATATATAGTACCAACCGATCTCCAGAGGAAACGTTCTCTTTGAACGTTTTTGAAGTTTTTGAAATTCCGTGAATAGACACGGAAAAACCCGAAATTCCGTGCATAGCTGCCTCGCATCTCCCCCATTGTGACTAAACCATGACGGAGGCGCGCAGTCACAGGCGAACTGTCACCCCGTGAAGGACCACCGAGGGAGCTAAGGCGACCGAGTTGCCGTCCTGAACGGTGTGACGTTCGCCTGTGCCTACTCAGCGCCGTTTGAGTTATGTACCGATAGGCACAGAATCGTAAATTTTGTTGTGGGGACTGCTTGCGACTGGTTACGCCCACCGTGGGACTCGCCGTAC
>NC_137614.1:23830823-23843323 GCF_963280865.1 Gymnoscopelus braueri
GGGTGTGTGTGTGTGTGTGTGTGTGTGTGTGTGTGTGTGTGTGTGTGTGTGTGTGTGTGTGTGTGTGTGTGTGTGTGTGTGTGTGTGTGTGTGTGTGTGTGTGTGTGTGTGTGTGTGTGTGTGTGTGTGTGGGCGGGCGGGCTGCGGGCGGGCGTGCGTGTGTGTGCGCGTGTGCGTGCATGCGTGTGTGTGTGTACAGTAGGCTATATACTGTATATCTTTGCTGTCGGGTGGAGGTGGAAACCGTGTATTCCAAAGCCGTTCCTATTTTATCATTATTATTTTAAAAAACCTTTTAAAATAGTGAAAATAGCTGATCTACAAGTTCACAACGCGTTGTGAGACAGACTTTTTCTATACTTACACAACCAAACAAGCACCCATGTCCACCTGTCCCGTGTTCTCATTGGCTATAGCATGTCTCTACTTTCAGTGCTGGTCACAGCACATTTCATATACAGTACGTACTGTATATATCTAGCATGGCAGCTGGGATCGCGTTCGGCTCGCGGTCTTTGAACCATTCACATAGCGAGCAAAACCTGAGAGAGCGAACCCTGATTGTCTCCGATCTGGGGCTTTCTCGGCGAGCGCCAGAAAATATCTGTGAGTGGATAATTGTGCTATTAAGATTGTGAACATGGCATTAACCTGGATACTGCACATTTCATATTTCTGACTCACAATACTGGAAGGTTAAGCCTAAAATGTATTTGAAAACAAAATTAGGATTCCATCTTGGGCTAGTGGTTAAAATGTTTGATTTTAGTGTCCCTTCCCGCGCGGGAGACCTGGGATTGGCACAATGGCACATTACTGGTGTTGCTAAAGATGATTGATATTTTGAATAGTTGGCCCACATTTTGCCGCCCTTGCAAAGTGACGCTCTATGCAATTGCCTAGTTCGCCTACATATACGCCCGGCAGTGGATATGGGAACAGTCTGTGTGGGTGCATGCAAGATACAGTGGGCTCAAGACTGGAACTGAGCTAGAAACTAGACTTTCCACACTGTATTGTGGGAAGTCCGGTAATGCGAGTATATAAGTATATAATGTTCAGGATCCAGGGTTGATTGGCAGATTAAGTTGAAGGAGTAGAGAAGTCAAATATTTCTATCTTCAAGGAACATGGATATCTTCATGTCCACAGAGACAGTTTGTTTACCTCTAATGGCACGACGTCACCCTGCCCCAAATAAATAAATACATAAATAGAACCTTCAAAGGTTCATTTGGAAACGCCACCAAATGTCAGAGCTCTAATAAATGGCATTAGGGCTAGCTAGTCTTAGGCTAGGTTCTAGGCCTGTTCTAGGCTAGGTGCACGCGCGCGCACACACACACACACACACACACACACACACACACACACACACACACACACACACACACACACACACACACACACACACACACACACGCACACACACACACGTGCGCACGCACACACGCACATAGAGCTCTCACTAACCCTTTGTCTCAATCACTTGCCCTGGTTTTGTCTTCCCTGGTCTAATAAAGCTCTCTCCCGACTCCATCCATCCTCTCTTGCTCATCTCTTTACTTCTCACTCCTCTCTCAATCTCTTTTCCCCATCTCTCTCGCTCCCTCCCTCTCTCTTTGTCTTTTTCCAGTTCTGCTGAAGCCTAAATGATTCTATAAATGATGACTGATTAATGCAGGCACCAGCAGACTGTTCAGCTCTCTCGCATGTGCGCACACACGCAAAGGCGCATGCGCACGCACGCACGCACGCACGCACGCACGCACGCACGCACGCACGCACGCACGCACGCACGCACGCACGCACGCACGCACGCACGCACGCACGCACGCACGCACGCACGCACTCCACAAACTCAAATACAGTTCAAACCTCTCCTTCTGTGTCTTCTCTCCATTGTTTTTTTCTAACCCCATATATCATCATCATCATCATCTCTTCTCTCATTCTCTCCTTTCCCCTTCTTGTCTCTAACCTCAATCTCTCCCATCCTCTCCTCTCTGTCCTTAACACTTTTTTTTCACAGTGACAGCTCTGGAATTTTACATGTGCACACACAAACACAAACATGCACGCGCACCACAGCAGGATTTAGAGGATCAAACCTGACCCCTTGAGCTGAGCGATAACATCACCAACTTCACACACACACACACACACACACACACACACACACACACACACACACACACACACACACACACACACACACACAATGTTATGCAGGGTTTATATCTTTGCCAATTAAACACTTGAGCTCTCAGCGAGATCTTATCACATCAGTGACTCAACGACAATCAATGCTCATTCACCTCCAACACAGAGACACACACACACACACACACACACACACACACACACACACTCGCGCGCACGAAGATGCACGCTCTCACACAACATATCTTCATACAACGATTCATTTGATATCTTACAAAAAGTAAGATAGCAAAAATGTTCATGCTTAAGCATAACAATTTCCAGTAACACAAGTGTTGATCAGTGTGCTTGCACGAGCCCCTGCAGTTGATTTACCTTGCTTGACATTTTAATGTATTGCTGGTTCTGTTGTCATAACAATTACATGAGAAATCATTACAAGTTCTTGAATTGTAAGAAACATCATAATTCATAGTGTTTGCAATGATGTCATCTAATAAAACCTGAACTTGAACTTGAATTTATTTACTGTTCTCTCTATGTAGAACAAATAAAAGAACAGCATGCGATGCCTCATGATCGGAAGCTTCATTTAGAAAAATATATGATAGTATAGTTGCTCATTTGCAAGAAAAAAGCCTGAGAAAATACAAACAATTATAGGCTATATGTTGTGCTACTGCTACATAGCTGAACTAAACACATCACTAATTAAGCATGAATATCCATTCAAACTTACAATAACGGCATTGCTCGCATGTGGATATCTGACATCATTTTGATGATGACATCTTCTCTATCTCTCGCATACACATACCTCTCACTGTCCAGGCAACGATGCCCTGAGCTTGAGTAGACTAAGGACGTCACTGGGGGCCAGAAGGTAGACCCCCAGCTCGTTGAGTGCAGACTCTGGTGAAGGATTCTCCTCTCCTCCCCCCAGCAGGTCCCACAACAGGAGAGCCGAGCCAACGTTAAGACACAGAATTATGCAGGCCTCTTTGACATGTTTGAAGAAGTTCTCGGGTCGCTTGCTGTAGGGTCCAAAAAGAGGGAAGAGGTTCCTGGTCATGTCAAACTGGAGCTGGGCCGCCCCACCCTCATTGAAATTATTATAAAGGATGACTTCCTCATAGAGGAATGTGTCTATCTGGTTGGCCAGGTCCTGCCATGTGGTCTGGAACAGAGGGAGACACAGCAGCTGCTGCAGGTTCAACAGGTGATCTCTCAGGCAAAGCATCATGGGACATGCTGAGCTGGACATAGACATGGTGGCCTGGTCACACTGCGAGGGCAGGGACAACCACCTGACTTGACGGTAGGCCTGGGCCTTCTCCTTCACATCTCTCATCACAGCATCCGGGAGTCTGCCCATCATTTCCCCCTTCAGCCTCTCCAGTAGGACCAAGAGGTCCTCGAACAGCGAGCCCTCCAGGGAAGCCAGGCGGCCCACCTCCATCAACCCCAGACCACTCAGGATGCCCCTGCTGTCCTCCTCCACGCCCAGGGAGACTGCAACCTGCTGAAGCTGAAGGAAAAACACATTGTCACCCCAGTCTGCCAGCACAGTGGAGATGTAGTTTGCAGCGTTGAGGACGGCACTGTAGCGTGCTCCCAGCGGGCATCTAGACTCCTCTTTCATCACCTGTGTGAGTCGGATACGGAAGTAGTCCACCAGGTCCCTCTGTAGTTCGAGGAACTTCAGCTGAGCACTAGGACACGGCAGTGAGCGGTAGCGCTCAGTAATGACCAACAGCAGAGTCATGAAGGTCTCAGCACAAGCTGGGGCCTTCAGCTCATCTAGCTCGTCCATGTCGCTGATGTCTCTGTACTGAGAGCTCCATGCTCCCTCAGCCAACAACATGGTGTCCACCTTCTCCATCGCCCTCTTCTTCTCAACAGTGAGCCATTTATGCAGCGTGGCCTCGTCTAGCAGGATGTGCAGGGCTCCTGGGAGAGTGGCAGGATAATTGTAGGTCCCCCTCAGCTCCTTCTCAAACTGCAGTATCTCGTCCACCAGGTGACAGAAGAGAGCGTCATCGTGCAGGAGTCTGGGGATGTCGCTGGCCAATTTCTCCTGGGCTAGGGAAAGCAGACCATGGCACAGCTCCACCCTGGCATTGCCGTTAGTTCCAGCCCGGTCCATAATGGGCTGGATCTTCTCCATGAAGTCTGAGCTGTTCCCCATCCACCTCAACACCTGGGTTAGGTACCACTCTGGCTTGTTGAGTGAGTTGGTCTGTCTGTTTCCAGTGAAGTGGTATCTGAACCTCTTGCTGAGTGGCAGCAGCATGATCTGGATGGGCAGGGAGAGGGGCGCAGTTCGGGGCATGCCTGGATGGGGCGCCGACGCTGTCTCTGATATTACATCATCAGAGGTCTGCAGGGACAAAAGCTGTCCAATCAGTAGGTCCAGCTGGCTGTTGATCTCCGGGACGTTGTCAGGATGTGCCATAGACACGGTGGGAGTGGAGATGAAGGGCCAGTGAAGAAGAGTCAACACCTCTTTAAAATCACCTGCCAGTCTGTCTTTGACGATTCTATGCCAGAAGCGTAGCGTCTCTCCGAGGAAGACCTGTAGGTGAGTGCAGCCAGACTCCTTCAATCCCATGTCCAGACTGGCCATGGTCCTTAGTGCCGTGATGGCCCCCCACACACTGTTTGTCATCAGATACTGTTGAATATTGTCACTGAGATCCTTTATGCGTTGTAGGCACTGCAGGTATTTCATGTGTCTGTCTATGGTGTCCACCTGGCCCAGCGTCTGACCAAGTCTGTCCACCCATGGTTGGGCCCCCTGTAAGTGCTGTTGTAGTGTATTAGAGAGAGTCCTCTCTTTCTGCAGCAGGTCCTTCAATGATGCCATGACCTCCTCAGCTGCGGTTAAGGATGCAGACACCTTCAGGTGCACAGGACTGGATTCTGTCAGCATCTGTTCTTCTAGCAACTTGTTCTCTGCAGTCAGTTTCTCCAAGACCTCCTCAACATTCTTTAATGACTTCACATCGTGGCCGACCTCCCTCTCTATGAATTCAACCACATAGTATTGGAGAGCCCTGTCTCTGTTTGCAGAATCTGAATCTTTGTTGTTTAATGCAAAGTTGTCCATCATCTTTTATTAATCTGTGGGAGAGCATGTTCTCTCATCCGGTTTTCTTCCATGTGGATCTTGGACTTTATGTGGACAGTTTAGTCTGCGAGTGCTATGACATCAGACATCTCCAAATTTGGGCAAGGTTTCAGGCCGATCCGACCTCCCTTTCCGTCTGTCTGTCTGTCTGTCTGTCTGTCTGTCTGTCTGTCTGTCTGTCTGTCTGTCTGTCTGTCTGTCTGTCTGTCTGTCTGTCTGTCTGTCTGTCTGTCTGTCTGTCTGTCCGTCCGTCCGTCCGTCCGTCCGTCCGTCCGTCCGTCCGTCCGTCCGTCCGTCCGTCCGTCCGTCCGTCCGTCCGTCCGTCCGTCCGTCCGTCCGTCCGTCCGTCCGTCCGTCCGTCCGTCCCAGGCATAACTCAGGCACTGCCTGATGTGGGTGGTGCAAATGTCCAGGGGGTATGCAGTGCCGTTTTGTCGAGAACCGTTCTCAATGGTTGTCGAGAACCGAAAAATCATGGATGTCTGTATCTGTCTGTCTACGGGTCTGAGGAGGATGCACTGAATCTCTGCTGTGCACCGGCTTCCCTGATTGGCCAACCCGACCCATCGGCTTCACGGATTGGCTGAGTTTTGCATCACATTTGTGGCCCTGAACCAATATAAGCGGTGCACTATAGAACTATGGTCTGCCTCCCAATTATGCCCATGTACAGTACGTCATCAACACAACATCAGCAGTTTCTGATGACATCATCCCAATATGACCATATTCGGTCGACCAGTCGTATGTTATTGGATACCGCACTGGGTACTCTGACGCGTACGACGGATATTGTATGCAACGAGAAGGCATGCCCAACTTGCATCGTTCCTGACTTACATCGTTTCTGATTAGGCCGGTGCCCACTTCTAAATAACCCGTTGATTGCAATATCTAACGTTATTAGTACTGTGGTAATGGACCGCAATGGGTACTTTAACAACGGGTGCAGCAAGTACTCTGCCAACAGGTATGAAGGGTATTCTATAACCCACTGGGTTACTTTAACAACGGGTACAGCCAGTACTCTGCCAACAGGTATGATGGGTATTCTATAACCGGGTTGGGCATGCATTAATGCATGCCTGTAAATTGCCTGTAAACAACTTGCATTGTTCCTGACTTACATTGTTCCAGACTTGCGTCGTCCCTGAATAAGGCCTGTCTAGTAAAATATTTCCAAAAAAGTTCCTTGGCCTATGACAGCATGCTCAAGAAACCTTCTGATGATCGATCCATCAGGTTTGTCCGTGGACTCACAGACAGGCAGACCCATTTCTAGCTATGCCATGAAAAAAAAGATGCAGAAACAAAACAAGACAGGCTGGCTACCATGTGGTTCACGGACTTCATGTGGCCAACCTTTGACATGTGTGTGTGTGTGTGTGTGTGTGTGTGTGTGTGTGTGTGCGTGCGTGTGCGTGTGCGTGTGTGTGTGAGAAAACTACACATCAGTGACTCATTAATATCAAGATGTTTCTAACAATCTTTCATCATGGAGATGAAAAGGGGGCAGGGCAGCCTTCCTTCACTCACGGCCTGTCGTTCTGTCTCTCAATTTACAGTCTCTCTCTCCTCCTTCTCTCTCTGTTTGTCTCTCTTTCCCTTTGTCTGTGGGTTCATATCTGGTTCACCAGCACTCTTGGAGCAAAGCTCCAACATTTTATGGGTCTCTATGGGGTAATGCTAGAGACACTCCCGCACACGCACGCTCATGCGTGCACACACACACACACACACACACACACACACACACACACACACACACACACACACACACACACACACACACACACACACACACACACACACACACACACACACACACACACACACACACACACTCTGTCTGTCTGTCTGTCTGTCTGTCTGTCTGTCTGTCTGTCTGTCTGTCTGTCTGTCTGTCTGTCTGTCTGTCTGTCTGTCTGTCTCTGTCTGTCTGTCTGTCTGTCTGTCTGTCTGTCTGTCTGTCTGTCTCTCTCTCTTTCCCTGTCTCTCACTCTCTCACACACACACACACACACACACACACACACACACACACACACACACACACACACACACACACACACACACACACACACACACACACACACACACACACACACACATACACACACACACGCTCGCTCGCACGCGCACACATGCACACGCACACACACACATTCTGCCTCTCACTCTGGCACGTGCTGTCCAGAGGCAATACACAAAACTATCCAAACCGATGACACTGTTGTTTTGGGATTGCTTGCAATTACAGTATGAAGAGTCATGGTGTGGGGTGGGTGGTGAAGTTATAATAGATGATTGTATGATTACAAAAAAGTTGTAATTACTTTGAATGAATTCTCTTTCACTTTGGATTTAAAAGAAGTAGGTTGTAATCTTTACTCACACACTGTGCTTTTAATTTGTGTTTCTTAGCGCATATTTACGAGTGAAATACTTGCACTTGCCATCCCTTAGGTGGAGGGATGATTGCACTGCAGTTGACTCGTTTATTCTCAGGCCAACCAGCCAACCGATGTTGTAACTATCACGGATTCGAACCCTTCCCCACCACCTTCCACTTCTGGAGTTCCTGTGCACAATCCAGTGCGCCGTTCTCACTCTGTCACCTAGACACTCAAGTTCACCTCATTATTGTCCTCCCCGGTGGCGAGCTGACTGGGTGTGGCACTGCACACCTGTTCCCATTCTCCAATCAACACCAGAGTCTTCAAGAACCCAGAGACATTCCCGTTTGTAGGGTTGGTCCGCTGTTGTGGTCAATGCAAAAAACAATAACCACAGACACACAAAATGAACACACAATATAATGCATGCACAGTGTGTATGAGAGCCAGAGAGAGAAGGGAGGAATTTGGGAGAGAGGGGGAAGGAGAGAGATACCCATTGTATACACACACAGGCACACACCCATACTCTGGAATCTGACTGTCTCAGTGGTCTAACTGTGGTCTGAAAGATAATACTCCTCACACACACAACTGGTACGAACATACAGGATGAGTAGTGGAGAGAAGGTGAGAAGGGAGCGCGGAGAAGGGAGGAGGAGAGGAGAAAGGAGGAAATGGTAGAGGAGGAGATTGAAAGCTGCAGATAGGGCGGCCTGGGGCGAGAAGGAAAATAAATTAGACAGAGAGAGAGAGCGAGAATGAATGACAAGAGAGAAAAGAATAAGAGGAGGGAGAAAGAGGGAATGACAATGGCTGCATGATTCTGGAGAGGGAGAGAGGGAGAGTGCCAGACCAGCAGATTATTTGCAGAGCCACAGATTTCCCGGCTGCCTTGTTGCCTGCATGTCACTGTGTGTGTGTGTGTGTGTGTGTGTGTGTGTGTGTGTGTGTGTGTGTGTGTGTGTGTGTGTGTGTGTGTGTGTGTGTGTGTGTGTGTCTTTAGACATATGTACAGTACATTCATGGATGTGTGAATACATGTTTGCATGCAGGGTTCAATTTGTGAAATAAAATGGGAGGGGGGAGTCATTTTCTTACCCACTCAAGCCCTATACTTCATCGTACGAAAAATAATGAACTGTGATATCGTATTATCAAACATAAATATCAAACATCACACTGTCTGCATTTTCCAAAAGGAAATGCATGTATTTCATTCAGCCTGACTAGAGGCAGAGATAAAAATGTATCCCCACCGGCCATATAAATTAATGACCAGAGGGGGGATATCAAAAGGATTGGGATGGATTCCCCCCCAATCCCTGCCAGCAAATTGAACCCTTTCATATATTATTTTGTGATATGTGTATGTGTGCTTTCTTCCTTACATTGTTACTCATACAAATGTAATGTACAAATGTTTCTCAAACGTCTCTCTCTCTCTCTCTCTCTCTCTATCAGGTACGTCCATGCTTTGTACCTGGGTGCTCAGAGTCGTTGGCACAGCGACGGCCCACGTCGTCACTTCCATTGGCGGCTGATGTTTGAGAGTGCTGACATCACCATGCTCCGCCTCCTGGAGGCCTTCCTGAAGTCCGCCCCTCAACTGGTCCTTCAACTCAGCATCGTTATCCACCAACACACTCTGCTACCCCTGCAAGGTACAATGTACTGCTACTACTAATACTATGTGTACGTGTAGTAGCCTACTACTGCAAGGTACACTGTACTGCTACTACTAATACTATGTGTACGTGTAGTAGCCTACTACTGCAAGGTACACTGTACTGCTACTACTAATACTATGTGTACATGTAGTAGCCTACTACTGCAAGGTACACTGTACTGCTACTACTAATACTATGTGTACGTGTAGTACACTGTAGTACCACTGCAAGGTACACTGTGCTGCTACTACTACTAATACTAATACTACGTGTACGTGTAGTACACTGTATTACTACTGCAAGGTACACTGTACTGCTACTACTACTAATACTAATACTACGTGTACGTGTAGTACACGTAGTAGTATGTGTGTGTCCATTCATAATTTCATCAGAAGGGAGTCAGAGAGGCAACGGTTTAAGTGGTTTAAGCGTGATCTTTTTTATTATACAATAATACCACTGCAAAGTACACTACTACTACCACAGGTGCTACACTGTACTAACACTGTAGTTACACTTAGTGATGCACCGAAATGAAAATTAGTTTAAAGGATCTACACCATGAATTTAAAAAAAATATTTGATATTTAATATCATATGGTGTATGTCCCTCAAACCTTTTTCAAAAGGTTTGAGCCTAAATCTAAAGTCAATTGTCTCTGGCTTATACAGCACTTTCAGCTGCAATACCAAAACGTCCTCTTGGGCAGGGGGGGGCTACTGAGCAATTCTGTCTGTTAATAAAAGAAATTATTAAAAAGAAAAAAAAAAAGGAAAAATTCTGCATAAAAAGAAGCATCTAAGAAAAATACAAAATCGAAAAAAAAACACTTTGAACATTTTTGAACAATTCCACCAAGTGTTTGAGGTGCCTGTTTCACCCACTTCCGGGGGGCGGAGCCAAAATCCGAGCCCGAAGTATTTGTTCGTAGACCCCCACTTAGGGGGGGTAGAAAAAGTTTCGGAGCGATTCGGGCACTTTTCATTTAACATTGGAAACGCAAGTGACATCACTTGCATTGCACATTCTGAAATGGCCTGTTCAGACACGCCCATTCTGAAAATCTCTGAAATGAGAATGAATGACTGAATGTTAAAAAAAAATATTTTTTGGGGTACAAGAGACACTGGGGAGTCCAAAAAATACTAAAAACCAAAAAAAAAATGAAATTCATGCTGTAGACCCTTTAACACATTCCATGCCAGAGTTTAATCTCATAATGTACTCACCAGTGCCAGCGTTTTATTGTTGTTTTTTTGTTTTTTTCATGTCGCCACAGACCTCGCTAAATAAGTTAAAAGTGCGCGTTCATTTGGTTCTAAACACACGGCGGATCCGTGAGAAACGGCCAGCGAAAATAGTTTCCAAATCCGTGCCGCCATCTTGAAGATACAGCCGATCAACGCTAAACAGTGATCAGCGAGGAGAAAAACAACAACCGAGAAAATCGAGTTTTAAACAGGATCCCAGACAGGAAGCGGATACGATCGAAAAAACCGGAACCCGAATAATTCTGTTTCCGACCGGAAACCGGAAACGGAAATGGATCAAAAAAATTCGGAAAGTGCACCTGGGGCAAAATCAATGGGAATCGGCGGTTCGCGTAGATCTACGCGACTGGCACGCTGCGGCTTTAAATAGGTTCGCGTAGATCTACGCGATTGGCATTCAATGTGTTAATAGTTGTCCGCCTGGCCAAATCCTTCAAGCTCTGTTGTTGTTGTTCGTCTGTCGTTGAATATCACATCAATTGAATTGCGAGAAATGGCTGGTGTTTTTTGGTCATGTTATGAACATGGAATATGGTGCTTGTGTGCTGAACGTGCAGTAGGCTACACACAGACCCAAGCCTCTGGCTACACACCGGCATTTAAAAGACCATCTGTATGGTCCAATAAATCCACACCAGAGACACCGCAGTAAAGAAAGACTGTTGCGTTGCATTGTTAGTCAGACCCTCGTTGCCATTGTAAACACTGAGCAGTTATTTTCTAGGATTTCAACATGGATTTGTTGTTTACAATGTAGCGTTATCAGGGTAAAAATACTATTGTGCTCGTCTTTCTTTATTTTTTCACAGAAACACAGAAAACGTTTTTTTTATCTATGTTCGGACAAATATTGTCCGGCCACCGAAGGTTTGGTGTATCCCTAGCTACACTGTACTGCTACTGAGTGCAGATATCACTGACAGACCCTTATGCTTTATTCATTCACCTCTTACAAGGAACAGACTGGCCTTTGTTAAATAAAACAACAGCAGTGTAACTCTCTTATACGCACGCTTGCACACACACACACACACACACACACACACACACACACACACACACACACACACTGTACACACACGCTCTAGGGACACATGAATACTTGCACTTGGTGGTTGACCCACACACATAAACGTTTGTATATACAAGCACACCACACATAGACGTGTTGTACGCACATATTGTATGCACACACACACCGAGGTCTGCACACCAAGGTCTGCACAGTACTAGCATGCGCATGGCAGGCAGCGCACGCGAGAGTGCGCACACACACACACACACACACACACACACACACACACACACACACACACACACACACACACACATTTAGCAAAGCCACCTCATATAATCAGATTGAGTTGATTTGTCCTCGGACAACAAACAGTGAAGGACATACAGGAGGGAGAGCAGGTGAGCAGACAGATAGAGGGACGAATAATAAGACAATAAGGGAGAAATAACTGGAGGAGAAATAGATGGAAGAGACAAAGAGACGGAGTGTGGGGTATAGAGATCAAGAAAGAGAGGAGAGTGTGTTTTTGTACTGTAGGCGGCTGCTCTCTTTGTGAGAACCAAATCATGCCTTACAAGGATAGAAAGATGAAGAAAAGCATGGAAATCAAGGACATTTTGCTCAATTTTCTTTTCTTATTGTGGTATACTGTTTATTTGTACCAATCCAGTGGAATTTGGTAATTGTTAAGGGTAGGAGGTTTAGCTAGTGGTGATAGTTAGGGTTAGATTAGGGAATCAATGGAAATAAGTTGAAAGTCCTCACATGTGTAGCAGTGCAAGTGTGTGTGTGTGTGTGTGTGTGTGTGTGTGTGTGTGTGTGTGTGTGTGTGTGTGTGTGTGTGTGTG
>NC_137614.1:23845823-23850823 GCF_963280865.1 Gymnoscopelus braueri
TATTAGCTAAACTCATCCGAAATTCAGCTCAACTTTGCACTAATCTTAAATCCACTTCAAGTTGACATTGAAAGTTTGATTCAGTTCAAATTCCACAATATTCCATTAATATTACCACAGCTGGCTGTTGACCGATATAGCCTCCTGAGGATGCAAAAGTTACACGGCACAGCAATCTGCACTCTATGTGGACAAGCTTAACACGCTTAATAAATAACGGGAGGCCATAGCTGAATGGGTGGAGAGGCCGTCTGTCTGGGTAACAGAAGGTCCCTGGTTTAACCCTGGTTTTAACTCCCTGAGCAAGACACTTAACCCCTAACTGCTCCCCAGGCACTGCCCCTAGCGCCCACTGTTCCTAATAGCTAGGATGGGTTAAATGCAGAGGACAAATTTTATTTATGTGTAAATGTAGAGTTTCCCCAGGAGTGGGGTCCATATTAATGTTATTATTATTATTATTATGTGGATACAATACATATAGGCGATAGATTTTTATTGCAGGGGTAAAGCTAGCTTGCATTTCTCTGGATACATGGCCTGACACATGAATGTAAATTGAAGTGAATGGGTGATTGAAGTGAAAGGGTGATAGAAGTGAAAGGGTTATTGAAGTAGTACATCCACATGCACTACTTAAATAACCCTTTCACTTCTATCACCACGTGGCTGAGCAGCCCCAAGCACCATTAATTACATTAAATATTCAAGTCTGTTAATAATGCAGTATTCAGTCTCCAATTAGCAATTAATCACATTGAGACAGCATTAAAATTAGAGGACCAGATGACTAAAATGACTTTTAAAGTAATTTTGCCCCATAAAATACTGAGTATAACACTAGTCAGGATCTTGCTGTCTGGTACAGATTGTTAGGGACTGTGTGTGTGTGTGTGTGTGTGTGTGTGTGTGTGTGTGTGTGTGTGTGTGTGTGTGTGTGTGTGTGTGTGTGTGTGTGTGTGTGTGTGTGTGTGTGTGTGTGTGTGTGTGTGTGTGTGTGTGTGTGTGCGTGCGCGTGAGTGCATGCGTGCGTGCATGTGTGTGTGCTTGAATGCGTGAATGCGTGCGTGCACGCCTGCACAGGCAATAGTATACTCGTTAAGAAATAGAGCATTTTGAGCAAAAAAAAAGAAAACAGATGAACACTGTTGTGTGTCTCATGTGTGTGTTGTGTTTTCTCTGTGTGTGTTCTCTGTTTGTGGTGTGTGTTCTCTCAGTGTGTTGTGTGTGTTGTCTCAATTTGATGTGTGTTCATAGTGTCATGTGCGCAGGCCTCCAGGTAGAACTTTGTCTTTTGTCTTTCTTGTTCTCTGACCTCCCCCTCTCAGCAAATGGTCTAAATAACAGATCTTTGGTTATATTTTGTTAATTCAGTACTTTGCCTGTAAATCGACCACATCAAGTAGTTGGCCATATTCATTCTGCAGCTAAATAAAGTTTTGTTTATACAAAGTTCAGTCAAACCCACATTCTACAACTATCTCACTACCTGAAAGTTTCAGGTAGTCACTACCGAATTTGGGTGGTGATTGTGTTGATTGGCTTCTGCAACTAGCTGTCGCCATTAGGCTAAGTGTTGCACTCTACACTAGGCTTACAAAAAAAATATTCTCAAGTCAATAAGGTGTCAACTTGACTGACGTCTGCACTTATTTCAGTTGAAAACATGTTTGTTGAGTGACACGGTCCGGCAACGAAGTGCAGCACTTTGCCTAAAAGTAATACAATGATTAGTAGTAATATACAACACTTTGCTGTTGGTGTTTATCACAACCTGATACTCACATTACTGGACAGTATAGTGCTCAAGAGAGCTGCTAAGTGCAGTTGTAGGTATGTATGGTGAATTGAGTGTTTAGTGTGTTGTTTTGTAGCATTTTAGCTCACCTGGCCGTCACCTGGCTCACCTGGCGTAGTTGACAGCATACTTAAAATAAAGTTACATTTTCTTCTACTAAAATCGAACAAGTTCTCTGAGGACAAAATTGTTTTATACTCAATGCGGCTCCGTTTCGAGTGCTGAACTTTACACTCCATCCACTGTATGGTGAATCGCATCTAGAGAGCTCCACAACTGAGGACCTCTAAATGTGATGAAATATTGATGTTTCGAAGTACGACAAAAAGGTAAATTAAAATCATCTCTTTGCCTTGTGGGGTAGGAGTGAAAATCAGAAGTAACATGAAAAAATTATGAAAAGAATAAGGACTTGGACATAAATAGGACATAAATAAGCAGGTTTGAAAAAGAAAAAAAAACTGACCTAACCTCCTCAGACTACCTTTCTTCAAAACTGTGCATGGTACGTTGCTGACATATTGTGGCAATAATACAGCATAACTCACATGCGCCTTGAATTTCTGACCAATCACAGTCTTGCAGAACATGCCACACTAACATGTCTTTGCGTATCTCTCGCTCTCTCTTTTTGTATGTAGGTCTGTCGGCCTCAGCGTCCCTTGTTTCTCTGGCGTGGATGATAGCATCCTACCAGAAGGTGCTGAGGGACTCTCGCGATGACAAGCTGCCCATGTCCTACAAAGCGGTCGTAGCTCAGATGCTGTGGCACTTTTTCACCATCGGAGCACGTACCGTTGCCTTCGCCCTGTTTGCCTCTGTCTTCCAGCTCTACTTTGGCATCTTCATCGTCAGCCACTGGTAGGTTATTCGTTTTACTAGCCCATACCAATCTGGGTCAGACCCGGCCATACCATCGTGCCAGCCTCTCTGGTCATAAAAACATAATAAATTAAATTAATTAAGCTCAAACGTACTATATTGTTTACCTCCCTTTCTCCCCTTCCTTTAGAATCAATCATACACACAGATATTCCAAAATATTGTACTTAAGGTGTCTATGCTCTACATGCTGGCCAACCATAAGTAAAACCCTCATTCAGCACCTCATCCAGTCTCCCTGAATCCTATTACCAATCCTATTACCAATTACCAATACCAGTTCCCTGTGGCCAACACTACTTTCATCCTAGCCTGCCCAATACAGTCCTATCATAGTCAGTGTAATCTGTTGTGTGTCCAGGTGTGTGATGACCTTCTGGATCATCCAGGGAGAGACAGACTTCTGCATGTCCAAATGGGAAGAGATTATCTACAACATGGTGGTGGGAATAATCTACATCTTCTGCTGGTTCAACGTCAAGGAGGGCCCCAGCCGCCTCCGCATGACTGTCTACTACACCGTCACCATGGTGGAGAATGCTGCCCTCACAGCCGCCTGGTACACCTACCGCGGGCCACACACCTCTGACTCCTATGCCCTGGCTGTGGTCTGCATGGTGGCATGCAGCTTTGCCCTGGGGACCTTCTTTATGTTGGTGTACTACTGCCTGCTCCACCCGGACGGGCCCGTGTTGGGCTCCAGGTGGGGTGGCTGTGTGGTGGAGGAAGGGGAGGGTGGCGAGGGTGGGGTGGCGGGGGTGATCGACTCCTGCCTCACCCCATCCCAGGGCTCCCAGACCCCGGGAGGGGGATCGGAGAGTGCGGTTACCAGTCCCCCGAGAACCCTCCCCAGGACTAGAGACACTGGGGAGCCTGTCCCCGGGGAGAGGGACAGGGACAGTTGTGTGCCTGTCTTCCAGGTGCGCCCCTCGCCGTCTTCCTCTCCAGCGCTTCTCCACAGAGCTGCCTCCTCTTCCTCCCGGGCCCAGGATGGCCCAGTGATCCGGATTGACCTCCCCAGGAAGAGGTACCCGGCCTGGGACGCGCACTTTATCGACCGGCGGCTTCGCAAAACCATCCTGGTTCTGGAAACCACCTCACCTGTCAGTCCCCGGATACAGTACAGGAGTACCATGATGGGAAGCAAAGAGGTGCTGGAGTACGAAACCACAGTCTAAAGGAACCAAGATCGAGTTCCATCCTTACAAAAGCAGAAATGCGTCATGGGATTGTGGCTGACACACAGGTTTCTCATTGGACCCAGTAGACCTGTAACATGGATGGGAGCTTGAGGAACGAATGCAGTATCTTAAGGATACTGGTTAAAAATGTATAATAGTTATGTTCTTGAACTCTGACCAATCAGAATCTGGAACCAAGCCTTCATATTGTCCATTAGGACCAGGAGCTGTTTCTGGACAAGTGGTTGAAAAGTGGTTCTCCAAAATGTCTGTGACCAAGTTTGACCCATAATTAGCACCAAGGACATATAAACAGCCATATGGATGCGGGTGCTTGAGAAAGTACGGTTTATTAGGTAACTGGTGAAGAAAACTGGTGAAAAAAAATAGAGAGCCTTAAATAAATACTCAAAATATTGAAAATGTAATGTGAGACTGAAGTCTAGAATTGCTCTCTTGGACCCAGTACAGGAGTAGCAGAAATCGGTGCTAAAGAGCATATACACAAGGGGTACACAATAGTGCTAACGGAGGATATGAGATAGCTTCTTAAGGACTGAGTGGCTCTTAAACTCAATCTCACAGCAATGGACTGTAAATCATTTAAGGGAGAATGAGAGAAGAGTTGGGGTGGGTTCTTAGATATTAAGAGCGTCGTCTCTTCTCCTGGGAACTGGCTAGAGTAGAAGTAATCTGAACCCAGGAACCTAGGACAAGGAGAGATGACAAATAAAGAGAAGTAGCAAAGTGTGGGGTTTCTGCGAGACAACAGGGGCTGTGAACTCAATCAGACAGTTTAAAAATGCTATCCCTCACCCCAGGACCCAGTGTCGTGAAAATGAGCAGTCAGTTCAGCAGGAGATACATCAGATATGTTGGGGTCCACATTAAGTGTTTGGCAATTTTTTTTTAAAACAAATTTAAAAGAAATCACCTGATATACAGTATGGTATATTCAGTGAAACACAACTATGGAAATGCCACATGCTATGCTTGTTGCACTGCTGTTGCACTTGTAGCTTTGGACCCCCCAAAAAAATGAATTATTGTGTCTGTGTTAAAGCCAGGGAGACTTCCACAGTGGTTCCCATCATGTGTCATGTGATGTGTTATGTGATGATGACTTACGAGATAAAAGG
>NC_137614.1:23860823-24033554 GCF_963280865.1 Gymnoscopelus braueri
CAGGAACAACAATGCCCAGGACAAAACCCAGAACCTTGACCGAGGAGGAGAGAGAGGAGGAGGAGGAGGAGGAGAGCGGGGAGGAGGAGGAGGAGGAGGAGGAGGAGGAGAGAAGGGAGGAGGAGGGAGTTTGGAGAGGAAGAGGGTCACGGGCAGCTGGGAGAGGAGACCCCAGCAGGCGACCGGTCGCAAACCGGGCAGCTGGGAGAACCGAGGTCGGAGGCCAATGAGCGGTAGCTGGGGGGTGGGGGGAGGAGCTGGGGGAGGCGCAGGCAGCTGGGAGAAACGCTACCGAGCGGCGGGGGGAGGCGCAGGGAGCTGGGAAAAGAAGAAGGCGGCGGGAGGAGCAGGGAAGGCGGGGGGAGGGAGTTGGGAGAGGAGAGGAGGAGGCGCGGGTGGTGGTGGCACCGGTGGCGGGGGAGGCGGAGGTGGGAGCTGGGAGAGGAGGCAGGCCTGCACGGGGAGCTGGGAGCGAGGGAAGAGCTACGGGAGCTGGGAGAGGAGGAACCACAACCCACTGGAACCTCAGCCCAGTCCAGATGCTTACTGTAACCTGGTCCTACTGGCTGTGGAGAGCAGAGTGAGATATCCATCTATCTATCTATCTATCTATCTATCTGTCTATCTATCTAATATCTATCTATCTATCTATCTATCTATCTATCTATCTATCTATCTAACTATCTATCTATCTATCTATCTATCTAATATCTATCTATCTATCTAATATCTATCTATCTATCTATCTATCTATCTATCTATCTATCTATCTATCTATCTATCTGTCTGTCTGTCTGTCTGTCTGTCTGTCTGTCTGTCTGTCTGTCTGTCTGTCTGTCTGTTGCTGGGTTCTATTTCAAACTCCTCAAACAATGGGGGGGGGGGGGCAAGTTAGTTGTATTCCTGTTTCAGGTATAACTACTTAACAGCTGATATTATTAAACTGTAAATTAAACTGGGAGAATTTACACATATTTTCTGTTTAAATAACCCCCAAGAAATTATTTTGGAATAGTATCTAGAGGTTGTTTGCGGCAATGTGTGTGTATGCGTGCGTGCGTGTACGTATGTGCGTACGTATGTGCGTGCGTATGTGCGTGCGTACGTGCGTGTGCGTGTGCGTGTGTGTGTGCGCATACGTATGTGCGTGTGTGCGAGTGTGTGTGTGTCTATGTGGAATAGTTCAAAGGAGTGTTGCACTAACTCATTCTGACACACATGGTGATGTTATTAAATAGTATGTTGAATTGACCTATATGATGTAATGCCTCATGTTATGTAACTGTGTGTGTGTGTGTGTGTGTGTGTGTGTGTGTGTGTGTGTGTGTGTGTGTGTGTGTGTGTGTGTGTGTGTGTGTGTGTGTGTGTGTGTGTGTGTGTGTGTGTGTGTGTGTGTGTAGGACGCGGCAGAGGAGTACTGCTCTTTGATCTGTCAGATGTTTCAGATCATTTATGGACATCAGACTATAGAGTGTGTGGACAGGGCGGGCTTCCATCACTCCGTGCCTGATCGCTATTGGCTGCAGAGGAGTGAGTGACAACTGCATTCAACTTTTTAACCAATCAATGTCCTCAATAGATTTCTTTCTACACTCATGATTTTACATTGTCTCATGATTATTTGTAGTAATAGTAACTTTAGTAGTAGTAGTAGTAGTAGTAGTAGAACATGGTACATTCCTTAGTATTAAAGTGTAACTCTGAGAATGTACAAATGTGTAACATTTTACTGTTTAATATTACACATGAGTTTTCCCTCATTCACTGTCTGTCTCTGCCTCCAGGTGACAGCTGTTTGACTGACATGTCTTACAGTTATGACAATGACTTCAGCTGCTGTAGTTCTTAGTAAGGAAGACATTACACACACAAACACACACAGACACACACGCATTCACGCAAGCATGTCTTTATATCCGTGCGGACGTCAAAAGCAATTTGTCATTAAAATGGGAGTCTAGGGGTTTGAATGCACTGTCGTGCATCCGACTTGGCTTGGCCAAGCATCTAAAAACAAACACAGTTGGCCGTGTTCGAGGGAGGGAAGCCAGGCGGGGTGGGCGATCTTTGGATCGCTGCGCTAGCGACTCCTATGGGTTGGGGCAGCGCTTATCAGTGGGGATATAGAACAGTAGGGTAGTAGTCGGTAGGGTACAACAGCAGTGGCAACACAGAAAGGTGTGGGGAGGGTTAGTTGGCATAACAATTAAGTTGGGAGTCAAAACAAACCATGACAATGACCCTTTCCCTCGTGGGGACCTGAACAATGTCCCCACAAGGTCCATTTTGACAGGTCTTACCATCCTAGTGGGCCTTTTTCGTTACAACATGGATAGTAGCACATGCTGTTCCCGCGCGCACGCAAGCACGCCAGTGTGCAGGTGCACATGCATACAAAGCCTAAACCCTATGTTCTGCATGTACTCTTTCTCTCTTTGTCTCTATGTAGTGATGGCTCTCAGGACGCGTTTGAGTTGTACTACAGTGAGACGTACAGTGAGAGTTCATCTGTCTCTCTGCAGGACTCTCACCGTAGTCTAAACAGTGACCCAGGAGACAGTAACCCTGCCCTACTGCTGATGCAGGAGTACATGACCACGGTGTGTGTGTGTGTGTGTGTGTGTGTGTGTGTGTGTGTGTGTGTGTGTGTGTGTGTGTGTGTGTGTGTGTGTGTGTGTGTGTGTGTGTGTGTGTGTGTGTGTGTGCGTGCGTGCGTGCGTGCGTGCGTGCGTGCGTGCGTGCGTGCGTGCGTGCGTGCGTGCGTGCGTGTGTGTGTTTGTGTGTTCTTTCTGTGTGTTTCTTACTGTGTGTTTACATTTGTCTAATTGTCATTTCCTGTCATTTCCTTTTCTTCTGTGTTTCTGTGTAACCGCGTGCGTGCGTGTGTGTGTGTGTGTGTGTGTGTGTGTGTGTGTGTGTGTGTGTGTGTGTGTGTGTGTGTGTGTGTGTGTGTGTGTGTGTGTGTGTGTGTGTGTGTGTGTGTGTGTGTGTGTGTGTGTGTGTGTGTGTGTGTGTGTGTAGCTGCGTAGTAAACTGAGCCCTGCAGAGCTGCAGCAGTTTGCTGTCTTACTGAGGGAGTACAGACTGGGATCATCTCTCATCAGCCACTTCTGCTCCGACTTGCTGCAGTTGTATGGAGACAACCGCAAGTTCCTACTGCTGGGTGAGAGACACACACACACACACACACACACGCACACGCACACGTGCACACAAAAACCTCTTGAAACAACTTTCACAGTTTCACTATAAAGAAAGCCACAAATTCTAATGAGTGGTAAAGGTGTGTGCATGTGCGTGTGTGTGTGTGTGTGTGTGTGTGTGTGTGTGTGTGTGTGTGTGTGTGTGTGTGTGTGTGTGTGTGTGTGTGTGTGTGTGTGTGTGTGTGTGTGTGTGTGTGTGTGTGTGTGTGTGTGTGTGTGTGTGTGAGACAGAGAGACACTTTGTTTTATCTCTAACCTAGAGCATTGCTGTGTGTTTGTGTTAATGTGTGTGCGTGTGTGTGTGCGTGCGTGTGTGCGTGCGTGTGTGTGTGCGTGCGTGCGTGCGTGCGTGTGCCTAACATGTGGGCCCCAACGTTTGTCAAAGCTGATGTCATTCTCTTATTGAACACCCCTAATCTTCTCAACCACATGAATCTTTTTTTTATTTGCATTGCGACACGTTGTGAGTTTGTAGATCAACTATATTATGTGGTGAGATTTGGAAAAAGCAGGAGGCCAAGTACAGACCCCTGGGGTACCCCTGTCAATGAAGTATAGAGTTTAAGTGGTGAACTGCACTAAACGTGGAAGAAATACTTACATTTTGTACTTAAAAGTATTTCAGTTAATGTACTTAGTTACTTTACACCACCACTGCACTAAACCCATGTCTAAAACCTAACCATGCTAACAGCACCTACACAGCAAAATCCTCAGTTCTAATTTAACACAAATATAACCAAATGTGTAACCTCTCTATCTGCTCACTAGTGGATCGGCTATTTTCAAAATAATCTAGAAAATGTTGTTGTTAAGGTTACTAAATCCTGAGCCGGACTTGTAACAGTGGTTGATTTGGTCTATTCCAGGCATGCGTCCCTTCATTCCTGATAAGGATGTTGGAGCGTTCGAGACGTTTCTTGAAGGCATTGGGATCAGAGAGGGGGGGATTCTAACCGATAGCTTTGGACGCATCAAACGTAGCATGAGCAGCACGTCAGCCACTGCCATGCGAGGGTGCGTTGTTTGATTTCATGATGTCATATGGTTATATTGACACTGCATTGATACATTGTAGTTGGTGTTAATATTAAGTTGACATTGGGCGTGCGACAGTTAATCTAAGTAATTGATTTAATCAATTACAAAAATGTCATAAATACTGAAAGTAGCAGATCACATTGTGTCGCGATGCGATACTTTGTGAGCTTGTAGATCGACTATTTATCTTTTTTTTATTAATAATATCTATTAAAAAAATTGTGCTTCCTCATGATTTGATCAATTAAAAAAGTAATCGATAGAATAATCGCTAAGACGATTACCCTAATATATTGTAGTTTGCATTGATATTATATTGAATATTTGATATTGATTGTTGTTGAACAGATATGACAGCTGGTCATTGCCCTCAGGCTCACAGGAATTTAATCAACGCATGAGTGACATCACACATGACATCGAGGCTCTGGGATTCCAGGACACGCATGACGACATCGAGGAAGAAGATTACTATTTATGATAGAGGGATGGGTGGAAAGCGGGAGAGAGGGGCAAGGAGGTAGAGATTCAGAGAAAGGAAGGAGAGAGAAAGAGAGGAGGAGATACACGCACACTGACATACATTTGTGTAAATCTACTACCTCTGACCCCAAGTGCCCTTGGGCAAAGAAATCAAACTCTGACTGTATATTCTGTACCAACACCCATCCAGAACAAGCTGAATGTATGTTGATACAACCAATGTAAAAAATAAATATTTCACAGAGAATCTGTAAACGTCTGTATAGTTTGTATGTAACAAGGGTTTTGAAAAAATATACTTTGCCTCTAAATGACATTATGAACACATGCCAGTGTCTCCTATAAAGCAATGATTTTCCATTTATGGCTCAGGGCCAATAGCTTGTCAGATGTTCTGAGAGAGTTGTTGACAAAGAGCAGGAATAAAACCTAATTCATACTTTGTCGTGTGCTGAAATTAGCATCCACGACACGTTGTGAGCTTGTAGGTCTGCTATGTGATGAAGTATGAATCAGGCTTTAGTCAGGCTGTGTGTCCACCAAAGCATTTTTTGCCTGCAATTTCCTTACAGAATGTGTGTTTCTTACAAAAGACATCTTATGTCATGCAATATGCAGTCATACCCAGATTGGAATCGCATGTTTAGGGGTATCAGGGGGGCACACCTCCAAAACGGCTTTCACTTCTGCCACAAAAGCGAAGAGTTGCACCTTGTCGCACAAACTCTATTTCTCCTCTATGCACCCCACGGCTGACACAACCCAGGGTAGGCGAGCAGGCTTGACAGAGATTTTCACTCCAAGGAGCACACTTTTATAGTTATTATTTCATAGTTACTTCATAGACTGGTCGCACTTCCTGGCAGAGATATGCATTCTATTGAAAGCATGAACCTCTCTAGTTGAGCCATAATTCAGGACCTGGTGTAAAACCAATTACACAGAAGCATTGTTCTAAAAATTTTATAAAATGTGACACAAATGACTGTCATACCCAGTGATCACCACAAGAGGGCGGCTCAAGCCATTCTAATGTCTGACACAATGCAAATAATGGTATTTAGCCTACAGTCTATGGTATTACTAGCACGTGAGGTATAAGAGACACCATTAGCAATAATGACCAGAGCTTTATTCAGAGAGAAGAGAAGATGTTTCAGGGGACAGAATACACAGGATCAGGAGAAGAGTGTTGTTGTAAGTAACCCCCCCCTCCCCCCCTCCACTGTACTGACCTGATCCAATTGGTATCATGACCTTGCCCATGATGCATTGCTTTTCTGCACTGTGATCAAGTGGGGGATGGTCCTGGAGAGAAAAAGAGGGAGGGGCTATAACAAAGAGTGCAAAAGTGACAGAAGTAGAGAGAGATCACACAGGATTGTATCACCCTGCTTACTTAATGTGTAATTCAACAAAATGTGTGTATTGCTTGTGTTGTTAACTGTGTATGTGAAAGCATGTATGTGTGACAGGAAGGAAATACCAGTGGAAATTATGTTGTGGGTGTGCGCTCAGGCGCATGCGCACAAGCTCACGGATATGAGGCAAACTGATGCCTGACTTGGGTGCTGACTGTAATTGGTTAATTGCTTATACACATAAACATGTCATGGACACACATAGAAACACACACACACGCACACGCACGCACGCAGGCACGCACACACACACACACACACACACACACACACACACACACACACACCTTGTGCCTTGTTTTCTCTGCCAATGTTTGGAGCATTTTAGCCTGTCTGTCTGTCTGTCTGTCTGTCCGTCCGTAATTTGTCTTGGTGAGGTTGGTGAATATCAGCAGAATAGATTGATTGATTGATGTACTTTATTTAGTAAGACATAAGAACAACAGCACATGGAAGTACAAATTCACAATACAAGGTCTACTAAACTGGAAGGCTCATAAAGCACTAAGCTTGTTTAAAATGAGATCCCCACGCACACAAATCATGATGACATATAAGAGACAGACAGATATACACACTACTATACAGAACGTCATACAATCAGCTTACAGGTTACTGGTATGATAAGTAAAAAATAAGTACAAGAGAATTAAAAAAATGAAAAGTTCGGGGAGGGGGGGGGGGATATCTCACTTTTGATTTGTAGTTAGACAAATTAGACAAATGTAAGAAACTATATTTGACATACAATGTACACACTGTAGTAATATAATAACAACAATATACAATGTACACTATATGATTATGCAAGATTACTATCTGATATTGCAGGGATGGTGATGATGATGCTAAATAACATGGTCTGGATGATGGCAGGGATTACCGAGCACTAATCTGATGATCAACAGTCTATGCACTAATATACTCTAACCCTGACACGCACGCACGCACGCACGCACGCACGCACGCACGCACGCACGCACACACGCACGCACACGCACACGCACACGCACACACACACACACACACACACACACACACACACACACACACACAGTCTCTGTGTGTGCGACTCTCTGTTTCCCCAGGAGTGTGCAGCCCACTCAGCAGTGTTATGACTGCAGGTCCTCGGCACACTGGAACCTCACCAAGGCTTCATAACAAAGAGCCAACAGCCAATCCAGGCCAGCTCTGTAAACAAAAGGCTTATGTACAGATAGTTTGGCAATTATCGTTTTGGCTGCAACACAAACCTGTAGTCATGGATATTCCCCAATACAAAATGGTTTCCTCTAAATAATGTTTAGAATGTAGACAAACATTGGCCAAAGCAATATAAACATTAGATTTTCAAGATAATATACATGGTGGAAACAATGTATTTTCAGTGGACAAATTAAAATGTGGGTCAAATTCAGGTCAGGAATTTCATTATTTTAGGGGCAATGCCATTTGGCCTTGGTGTTTTTATTTATTGAAGGCCCAAATCCCAGGTCACGAAGCCCATCAAATAAAACAATAATTTTAAGTCCATGGAAATAATTAATTTAATCAAATGCATATTTTTTACATTATAATAATAATCTAATTCCTCTGATAATATAATTCCTCTGATAATATAATTATCAGAGGAATACATAAATAAGCAGTTTATTTTTCCAAAAAAAAAGAGTTTCTAAATCACCAATATTTGTAATATTGTAATATTTAGAAACTCCTGTCTCAAATGTTCATGCCCAGCACTGGACTAATCAAGAGTCTATGGATTCATTTGAAGATGGGGAGGGGGGAAAGGGGATGGAATCTCAACAAAAGACACTGGAGTTTAAAGCATGTAAACTGTATTGACAGGGAAGAATCAGGGGAGAAATGGTACAGTCAGCTGGGACAGTGTGTGTAATTTTTTGAGGGCCAGAAGGCCAAACCTAGGGGCCACTTAGTTTTCATGGCCATGAATGGTCTCCATGAAATTCCTGCCCTGGGTCCAAAATATGTTTTCAATATATTTTCTATATATTTTGGTCTATAGTACTTTTAACACAATGTGAATTATATGTAAAATATACTTACTGTATCTTGTAAAATGTTTTGTAGCTTTTTTCCTCCTAAACACTATTGATATACCATATTTAAGTCACTGTCACTCATTATACTTCTGGGCTACTACTACTACTTTTTTTTTTTTTAGGATTATTATTCTGTACATCAGGGGTCTTCAACAGGGGGTCCGGGACCCCAGAGTTACAACAGCGGGTCGACCAAATCTTTGTGTGATAGGAGAGAAAGAGAGGGGGGGAAAGAGCAGACTAAGTACAGAGTGAAAGGTCAAGTTTACAAAGTATCGACGGTTTAAGTGGTTAAATGTCTGAAAAGACACATTAACATGTATCCAACATCTATGAAAAGGTTTCATCTGCAACACAATTTAATGCAATATATAGTGCGGGTCACTGCCTGCTTAATCTCTCTCTCTCTCTCAGATAGGGGGTCCTGTCCTTGGGCTGAAAAAACGTTGAAGAACCCCTGCTGTACATTTACAACCATAACATCATGGCCAAACTTCCTCTACCTACGACTCTGGCTCTGGAGCCAATGAGAGGAGAGCAGGGGCGTGACCCAGTCTCGCGCCGGGTATCTTTTGACAGTAGTGAGGGTCTCGGGTGGTTGTACTTCCTCCTCCTCAGTGTGACAGAGGGTGGGAGATGATGGCGGCCGCTGCTGCCTGCGCTCCGCACGGCAGCACCGCAGCAGCGGTATTAGCCGCCTCCGTCAACGGCAAGAAAACACACACTAACAGAGAAAACGCCCGGAGAAACCGTGAGAATTCGCGGCGGAGACAGGCAGCCCTCCTGTTCCTCAGCAACATTTCGCTGGACGGACGGCCCGTGCGAAGTAACAATGTGGTGGAGAATGGAGGAGGAAGCGGCGGCAGCCACCACAGAGAGGTCGACTTCGAGGGAGAAGACTTCGGTCACGGTGCCGCCGCCTCCTCCTCCGCGGTGGCCGGGCTCCTCTCCCCGGAGACGGGTCTCGGGTACGAGACGTTCCCGGGCATCCTGTCGACCTCCGTCAGCTGCGGGAACGTGAACGCTGGCCATGTGTCCGTGTCGCCGCGGCTGGGGGGGCTCCTCAGCGTCCCCCCCATCCTCGTCCTCCCCTCGGACTCCGGGTTCAACGACATCGGGTCCGCGGAGGTTCTGCTGCCGGGGGAGCGAGGCTCCTTCTGCTCCTCGCAGGGCAACCTGCTGCTCTCCGCCTCGCCGTCCAACGTCAGCCTCCTGTCGCCCGCTGCGGGAGCCGGAGCTGTCTCCCCGCGGAAGTCCTCCACGCTGCTGTCCGTCCAGTCGGTCCAGAGCTGTACCTCCGTCTCCTCTGAGCCCCGACAGAGGTGAGACTCAACGTTTATTTGTTTGTGTTTTCAGTGGGACTTGTAGTAGTAAGCTACACCAGTGGTTCTCAACCTGTGGGTCCAGACACCCAGGCCAGGGGGGTCCCCTCATGATTTGAGGGTCCCCAGATGACAGTGAAGTGACAATTTAAGGACTTTTTAGACCTTTTTAATACCTAAAAAAAAGAGACCATTATTGCAGCAAAAGTAGTCAACAAACTATTCTATAAAAACTGGTCGAACATTGGCCAAATTGTCTAATAATACAGGAAAGAAGCAGAAATTGTGAAAATAGCCGATTGCAAGGCGTTGTGCGCTTGTAGAGTTGCTATGTTCACTCTTTATCTGTGGAACCAAAAATGTAATGCCTCAACTCCTACATCCCAAGTGCTTATCGGGGTGGGGGCTCCACAGTTCAAATATGATTATTTTGGGGGGTCACAGCATGAAAAGGGAGAACCACTGGGCTACACAGTAAAAAAGCTGAGAGTAAACACATGAAATTGTTTAATTGGTACTCCCTCAGACGTTACAAATGGATACATTAATTAATGATTTTACTGTGTAGTAGAATAAATAATTGAGTGCTAAGCTGAATCTAAAATTATTTCAGTGGGCCTAGTAAATATACTGCATGCCTTCTCCCTCTGACGTCAGGGGTATTTGAGAGGGTCAATTTGGAGGAATTTAAACCAGCGAGGATGTGTACCATATTGAGATGCACTGGTACTAAAGTAGTTCAAAACACCAGCAGGAGATTTATTTCTCCTCATAATATAATAGTCATGACTCATGACTCATGCCAACAATCTGATATCAGTGGATACATTCACTCTTCATTCACAGCTCATTGAAGAGGTCATACAAAAATACAAATGTAGATTACATTCTAGATTCAAAATGTTGTACTAGTCTAGTATAGGCCTGTCACAATTATTACATAATCGTCTAATCGCAATTATTTTATATAATCGCAAATATTTTTGCATAATCGTCATAATCGTCTTAATCAATTCCATGTTAAAAAATGTCATATTTTCAAAAAATTGTGGAAATAGCAGATCTATATTTGAGCTTATAGATCGGAGCTTATAGATCGGCTATTTCCACTATTAATGTTTATTTTTTAGGTATAAAGTAATTAAATATGTGTTATTTGTCATATCTGCCCTGTGCAACTTTTGTTTCCAAAAGCTAAAAGCCAAACAGAAATGTAATTATTATTCATAATGTTCCATTAATTTTCAACGACAGAAACACAATTAAATTGTTAATCGCAATTATTTGAGTGATAATTAATCGTGAACTTAAATTTGTAATTGTGACAGCCCTAGTCTAGTATATAATATGTTTTTTTTTCTAAGTCTGAGATTCTGGAAGGAATGAATTGTATGAAATATGTATCATCTCTCACCCGGACCATGACTGGCTAAAACATAATCCCCCCTCACCCATTTTAGTCCCACATCCATATTGTGATCAACCAAGGCTCTGTATATTTTGAGGATGTTGACCTAACAGTGTTTAAGGTTAGATTGCTTTTTATGACGGTTCATGAGAAAGACTAGAGTTTATCTTGTACTTAATAACCACGTCCGACCTAGAACATTAATTATTTCAAGCTTTTCAGTTGAAAATCTGTTCTTATGTTGAAGTATAAATTAGGCTCAACTGTGTCCAGCTGGTGTTTTCCACTGTTAACCAGACTGAGAAATAAACAGAGAGACACATGATGTGTTGGGGGAATTACTGCATATTCATGTATTTGTTTTGTCGGTGTAGACGTAGGGACTTAAGTTGCTGTTGACTATGTGAATGTGCTTCTCTTAACAGGGAAGTGAGGCATGATGTGTGAGAACACTGTGTGTGTGTGTGTGTGTGTGTGTGTGTGTGTGTGTGTGTGTGTGTGTGACTGAATTGGCAGTGTTTCAGACTTCGCTATCATTGCATGGGGTGTGTGTGCGTGCGTGTGTGAATATGATATAACTGAGCTGGCAAGATTTCAGGCTTTGCTGTCTCTACGGTGTGTGTGCACAGTGTATGTGTATGTGATGTACAGTAACTGGCAATGTTTCAGACTCTGAGGTCAACCCAGTGTGTGTGTGTGTGTGTGGTTAATCACAGATTGGCATGTCATTGTCTTGGCAGCACCACTAACCCAGAGAAAGAACGTGTCCTCAGGAGATAAATATCAGACAGGCTGCAAACAAAAACAATGTTTTTTAAACTGTTTGTAAAATACAAAGGACTCAAGAGACACAATGTATGAGGCATATTATAAACATTAATCAGAAGTAAAACATCATCTGAATACAAATATGAAACTGTCCACATGTATCTGAGTATCACAATCATTCACAATATTTTGAAAAAGTTATCAACATGTCACTGTGTGAATATTGTGCAGGCCTTCCTAACGGCTGTAATGTCATGACCGAGTTGGAAAACCATTTTCTTTGTGCTGTATATAGCCTACTTCCTTATTTGACCCAAATGGACCCTTATTTGGTTAAATTTTCTTTACTGTCTGAGTTAAATTAAGACGATCATTTTACTTTGTAGCCGTGATTGTCTTGCTGTGTAGTGTCTGTGTCGTATCGCGTATCAAGTTTTGCCAACCACTTTTTTATGGCTCTGTGGTGTAACTACACATAACCATATAATATTTTCTACATTTCCAGCAGCCAACAGTGGTGAGGACCAAAGCTCAGCATGTGTACAGTCTTGCCAGCCTCTTTGGATTGGCAGCGTTGTATACAAACACTTTTACAACACACACTCTTTTCCAGAGACCATTAAAATGAGTGAGCAGCACACATATATTTATGTGTTGTCATGGACAATATGGCCAGGATTTATAGTTCCGTAGCGATAAAAAATAAAACTCATAAATACCACACTCAGGACACACTGACTGTGTCACCCCTATGCTGTACTGTAGCTGCATTGCTTTGGAGGGATAGGGATTGCATTGATGGAGGCGTTCTCTCAGTTCTGTTTCTCGCACAACAGATTCTGGTTCTGTCGCAAATATGAGTCAAATCCTATTTTCGCATGTTCAGTACTGACTTGTTGAACACGGCTCATTTCCATCATGATGATTGAACCAACCATCACTAACAAGCAAATGGCTTTGTTTTGTTTTTAAAGGGGATGTCACTCTGGTCTGTTGAAAGCTCGATAGCTGAAATGTAATTAGCAAAAAGCAGGCTTCACTTATGTGAAAATGTTTTGGTGTACAGACTACAGAGTCCCCTTTTGCCACATTTAGTATTTATTCACTGATTCTTTCACACCTAATCCAGTCTGGAGAGCAGTACTCCGGGCCGTTGGTTTTCAAAGGTCACGGTCTGCTTAATGTCAGTAAAAATAATTCCACCTTAAACACTAATGAACAGTATACTGTCCACCAGTGAGTCAGCAAATCTGAGGTCAGTTTTGTCATTTAAGAGCTTGGCCATTTCGCTGCTTCTTAGCTGTGTAGTGGGATGGTGTAATGTAATGGTGGCTTTCCAACCATCACCAACATGTTGATGTTGAGTTTGTTTGCTTTAGTTTTATTTGGCAGTGTTTCCCCTATATGCATTAAGCAGTGGCGGGCCGCCACCCCTTAAATCCGACGGCCACAGTATGATTTCTTTCTGAAAAAACAAACGAACAGAAAAACAGAAAAAAACTGAAATTATATCAATGCTCAAATGCATTGATATAAGAAATGAAATGCTTTCAGGCAGGATGCCATCTGTGCCATCACTAGTTGTTGATGTTTGACTGACTGATTTGTATACTTTTGTCTATACTTTTGTCTAATAAAAGTATATTTTCCTAAATCTGGAGACAATTCATATGTAAACTATACAGATTATTACTGTGAGTGTGCACTGTACTATATAAGATATAAGACTTCGTGTTGGAGCATAAATATGCATTTTGAGAACCCTCCCCCACACCTTCAACATCTGGCTAGGGGAAACACTGTTTGGTATAGTTTTGTCACTGAAGCTGTAATGGGCTTATGACCCATCTTACATGTTTTTATTTTATGGAAGCTTAAACATATGAACCCTAGGGTGTCCCTGTTCAGTGGCGAAAAATAACAGATCTACAAGCTCACATCACGTAGCAGCAACGCAATGCGTTGTGACGTGAGCGTGTACTTCTGCTATTTTCAGCGAATAGATTTGGTGTAGAGGGATAAAGGAGGGGCCTAGTACAGAGAGGAGGAGATGAGAGGAGATTATTTGGGTGAATTATTTCCCCTCACCGTGGTGCGAGACATTATAAATTAAAAAAAAACTTCAATTACATTTTCAGTTTGTCATTGGAGAGAGAGACACACACACACACACACACACACACACACACACACACACACACACACACACACACACACACACACACACATTCTCTCTCTCTCTCTCGGCACATTGCTGAGACACTGTAGAGCAAATAGGAAGTATTATATCAGAGTTGGGGTGTGGAAACGTTTAGTCTCACTTGTGTGCTTAGTGTCTCACCAAGGGAGTGTCAACAAACAGCCAACTCTGTGCTCTGTTCTTCATAGCAGGTGTCTTGAGAGACTGTCTCTGTGAATTAGATTAGGCTGTATGTAATGGTGTGCAGGGTTTTTAGGCAGAGGTGCTATTTCATGCAGCAAACCCATGCATTTAATTTGTGAGGCTATTGTTTAAACCTAGTAAGTAGATCTAAAAAGTAAAGATGCCACCAGAGGATCTCTCTTTGTGGCAATGCAGCAATGTGAGACACATTTTCAGTAAAGTGGCAAAAATAACTCCTTAAAGCACAATGACACTTTGGCAGAGGTTTGGGTTTTGTAGTTACCTTGCCATGATGTAATTCCAAGGAACCCAAGGGAGTGCGGGGCCAAGCGCGTGAAGTCGATCAGATCAGCGCCAGCGGTTATCCAGAACCGCCGATCAGACCAATATGCCAATATATGGGCATGCCATATATGGGCACGTACTAATGACCCCAGGGATCTCCATATGGGCATAAAAGGGACACGGACAGACAGATACAGAGATCTCCATATACGGTCTGTAACGTCATGAGAGGTATGGAGCGGGCTAGTGTGAGGCAGTGCAGAATCAAACAGGCAAAATCCAGGGTGAAAACGAAATTAGGTTTATTTTCCCACAGGTAAATAACTCAGGTAGGCCAACATAAGGCAATTTTCAAAGGAAACATAAATGTCCGCAAAGGGAGAATAATGTTCTTAAGTCCAAACAAAGTCCACACGGTTACTTAACACAGGCCTTCCCTTTCCATCCTGGGGTCCAGCTCCATCCAGTCCTCTGTCCTCTGTCTGCCTCTGTCCTGTGTGTTTGCTCTTTCAGTCCTGCCTCAATTAGGTGCCTCAAACACCCACACTTGTTTGTGTGCTGAGGCACCCTGGGAGTTGCAGTTCTTTCTACAACGGCCATTTTGGGTGTAGGAATATAGCACCCATCTATCACCTGTCCCCTCGTGATGCCACACATCCCTCTTCCCGGGCCTGACGTCCTCGGCAGGGCGAATGAGGACCAAAAGGCATCTCGACGGGACAGGGCATCTGCGTTTCCATGGTGACGTCCTGGCCTGTGAATGACAGAGAAGTTAAAAGGCTGGAGGCTCAAAAACCATCTAGTTACTCTGCCGTTTGTCTCCTTGTTTTTAGCCATCCATTGCAATGGTGAATGATCCGTCACCAGGGTGAACTTCCTTCCAAGCAAGTAGTACTTGAGTGTTTCCAGGGACCATTTAATGGCTAGACACTCCTTTTCTACTGTAGAGTAATTCTTCTCCCTAGGTTCCAACTTTCGACTTAAATAAAGAACAGGGTGTTCCTCACCTTCACTGACCTGGGCCAACACCGCACCCAGACCCACCTCAGAGGCATCCGCCTGGACCACAAACTCTTTGCTGAAGTCAGGGGAGGTAAGGACCGGTTCTGAGCACAGGGCCCTCTTCAGGTTGTGAAACGCTTCTTCAGCGGCTGGGGTCCATTTCACCATACGGGAGTGCTTCTTCGTGGTTAAGTCTGTGAGAGGGGCAGCTAACGTAGAATAGTGGTGTATGAAGCGTCTGTAGTACGAATTTAGGCCCAAGAATGATCTCACCTGCCTCTTTGTCACCGGCCGCGGCCAGTCCTGGATGGCACGAAGTTTCGCCTCTTGAGGTTTGATAAGGCCCCGCCCGATTGTGTAGCCCAAGTAGTTTGTCTCACTGAAGGCCAGCTTACATTTCTTGGGATTTGCTGTCAAGCCTGCTTGTCGGAGGGAGTCCAGGACCTTCTGTACCCGGGGCAAATGGCTTTGCCAGTCCGGGCTCTGAATCACAACATCATCCAGATAAGCAGACGCATATTCTTTATGGGGTGCCAGTACCTGATCCATCAAGCGCTGGAACGTGGCGGGAGCTCCAAAGAGGCCGAATGGCATCACTCTGTACTGCCAAAACCCTCTAGGTGTGGCAAAGGCAGTCTTCTCCTTCGATCCTGTAGACATAGGGACTTGCCAATACCCCTTTGTGAGATCAAGTGTGGTTATGAATCGTGCATTGCCAAGGCTTTCAATTAATTCATCCACACGAGGCATGGGATATGCATCAAATTCAGACACATCATTCAATTTTCTGAAATCATTACAGAAGCGTATTGTGTTGTCAGGCTTACCAACCAGCACGATGGGGTTTGACCAGGCACTCTGGGACTTTTCAATTACATTTAACTTTAGCATCTTCTTTACCTCCTCTTCAATTACCTTCTTCCGGGCCTCCGGCACCCGATATGGTCTTTGGTTCACAGTTACCCCTGGTGGAGTGCGTATTTCATGCTCCACCAGGTGGGTGTAGCCAGGGAGGGATGAAAACACATCCTGATTACCATCCACTAACTCCTTTGTTTGCTGCAGTTGGTGAGGGGAGAGGTCTGGGCCAAACTGCACTTCGTCCCGGGCAGGTTCTTTCGACTCACTGGGGGGAAGACAAGCAAACAATGCCTCTCGGGCATGCCATTTTTTCAGGAGGTTAACATGATAAATTTGCTCACCTTTCCTTTTGCCTGGCTGCCGTATTTTGTAATTGACCTCCCCAACCTTTTCAATTACTTCATATGGACCCTGCCATGTTGCTAAAAACTTGCATTCCACTGTGGGGACTAGAACTAGGACTCTGTCTCCTGGTTTGAATTCTCGAGGCTGGGCTGTTCGGTTATAAACGGCACTCTGGTCCCTCTGTGCTTTCTCCATGTGTTCCTTCACCAGAGGAAGCACCGCCGCCAATCTGTCCTGCATCGCCCCCACATGTTCAATCATGGAACGATGGGGACATGGCTGTTCCTCCCACGTCTCCTTGGCTATGTCTAGAAGCCCTCTGGGTCTGTAGGAATATAACAGTTCAAAAGGTGAGAACCCTGTGGAAGATTGGGGAACTTCCCTTACCGCAAACATCAGGTAGGGGAGAAGCTGATCCCAGTTCCTCCCGTCTTGGTCGACGGCCGCCCTCAGCATGGATTTGAGCGTCTTGTTGAACCTCTCCACTAACCCGTCTGTTTGGGGGTGGTACACCGAGGTTCTGACCTGTTTCACTCGTAACAGAGCACACATCTCCTTCATTACCTTAGACATGAACGGGGTTCCTTGGTCCGTAAGGACCTCCTTTGGTATCCCCACACGGCTGCTGAAGAGGAACAGTTCTTTGGCTATTTGTTTAGCATTTGCCTTTCTTAACGGAACCGCTTCCGGATACCGGGTGGCATAG
Organism: Gymnoscopelus braueri; assembly: GCF_963280865.1. Lineage (NCBI taxonomy): Eukaryota > Metazoa > Chordata > Actinopteri > Myctophiformes > Myctophidae > Gymnoscopelus > Gymnoscopelus braueri. Next base: position 23,878,118 of record NC_137614.1, read on the forward strand.
TCTACTATGACCAAGATATACTGGTGTCCACGAGCACTTTTAGGAAGCGGCCCCACAATATCCATCCCTATCCTTTCAAAGGGGGTTTCGATAATAGGTAAAGGGACCAGGGGGTTCCTATAAGTCGGTTTTGGGGCTGTGACCTGGCACTCGGGGCAACTGCGGCAGTAGTTCTCTATCTCCTTGTGTACTCCCGGCCTAAAGAACCTCTGCAACACTCTCTCCTTTGTTTTCTCTACACCTAAGTGGCCCCCCAGCAGGTGAGTGTGCGCCAACTGTAGAACGGTGGCGCGGTGAGGTTGTGGAACAAGGAGTTGCTCAATGACTTTACTACTCCTTTGTACCATCTGATATAAAAGGCCATTTTTCACTGCAAAGTGGGGGTAAGAAGGAGTTAGCCTGGTTCCCACCAACGTTCCCTCTAGAACTTGGACATTTTTTAATGCGTTAACCAGGGTGGGGTCCTGTAACTGGGCCGTTCCATACTGACCTTTAAGCGGTGGCACTTCCCGGGGACCCCCATGGTCACTTTCACTGGACACAGGTTGCTGCTCATCTGACTCTGAGCAGCGGTCCAGATTCAGCCTCACTGGACTCTACAGCAAAGGCTTGGGCTAAAACAGGTGGGGAAGGACAAGGTTTGGCAAGTTTAACCCTGGACTTATTCAATTTATACTTTTGAGGCTTACGTGTTCGAGGACCCCGACTGAGCCTCTTCTGGGCGTCCTGCCACAGCATTTGGAAGGCCGGGCAGTCCCGACCAATCAGGACTGGAACTGGTAAGGTCTTTATGACTCCCACTTCAGCATCGAACGAGCCCCTCGTGGTAGTTAGCTTCACCCTGGTTGTTGGGTATTCGCGGGTGTCTCCATGAACACACACAACAGGGACAGAATCACCTTGAGGAAGGGGAGACGCCCCCAATACGGATTCATGGACCAGGGTCCGGGCACTTCCGGAATCAAGCAAGGCTTCTACATCATATTGATTTACCGTTACCGGGCACGTCGGCCTGCGGTCACCGCTTTCCCCCAGGAAAGCAGCATAGTGGGTCTGTTGAGGGCTGGCGGATTCTGCTGTGGGCATTGATTCATCTGGCTTTTCACACTGCCAGGAAATATGGCCAAATTCACCACAGCGATAGCACTGCCGAGGCTCTGGGCTCTGGAACCCTCGCGGCCTCGGGTGATTTCCAGCTCTAGTGAGAGGGCTGGAATAAGAGTCTGCAGGTTTGGGACCTTTCTGGCGAGGCACCGTAGACATAGGCTCTTTGCGGGTTGGGCGTAGCATGTCCGAAGCAGCCTGGTACTGCTCTACTGCTTCTATTAACCCTGCGGCTGTAACTAATGTCTGCTGACTGATTATCTTCTTGGCCTCATATGGCAGCGCCCTTATATAACGGTCTACAACCAGGGCCTGTATAATGTCTGCTGAGCTCTTCTTGTCAGGTTCCAACCATTTTTTTGTTAATCTGATCAGCTCGTGCATTTGGGCCCGGGGAGGTAGCCCAGTTTGGAAAGACCAATTATGGAACCGTTGTGCCATGCTAAATTTAGTAAGGCCATGGCGGCTCAAAATCTCAGTCTTTAACAGGTCATAGTCTTGTGCCACACTGGCATCTAAATCTTGAAAGGCTTTAAGGGCCTCACCTGAGAGAAAGGGGGCCAGGAGTCCAACCCACTGGGTCTTTGGCCACTGCTCCCGGGTCGCTGTAGCTTCAAAAGCATGGAGGTACGCTTCCACATCATCAGTTACACCAAGTTTGGAAATGAAATGACCTGCTTTAGGCTTAAACCGTTCAAGCTCCTTCTCTTTAAGGTCATTAGCCCTCTCCTGCTGTTTCACCAAGGCACGATTGGTTTCCTGCTGCGCCCTCTGGGTCTCCACCATCACTCTCACCAGTTCCTCCATTTGGGTCTGTGGTTCGTTTGTATTCAATTCTGCAAAAAGTTCAGTCAACTGTTCAATATCTTTTCTTTCGACCATCCACACTTAAGGCCCACATACCCGTATTCTCCACCAATGTAACGTCATGAGAGGTATGGAGCGGGCTAGTGTGAGGCAGTGCAGAATCAAACAGGCAAAATCCAGGGTGAAAACGAAATTAGGTTTATTTTCCCACAGGTAAATAACTCAGGTAGGCCAACATAAGGCAATTTTCAAAGGAAACATAAATGTCCGCAAAGGGAGAATAATGTTCTTAAGTCCAAACAAAGTCCACACGGTTACTTAACACAGGCCTTCCCTTTCCATCCTGGGGTCCAGCTCCATCCAGTCCTCTGTCCTCTGTCTGCCTCTGTCCTGTGTGTTTGCTCTTTCAGTCCTGCCTCAATTAGGTGCCTCAAACACCCACACTTGTTTGTGTGCTGAGGCACCCTGGGAGTTGCAGTTCTTTCTACAACGGCCATTTTGGGTGTAGGAATATAGCACCCATCTATCACCTGTCCCCTCGTGATGCCACAGGTCATAAAATGGACACAGACAGACAAACGGGTACAACTGGTAATCTGACAATGTGTACAACGGGTATTGCATAACCGGGTGGGGCATGCATTCCCAATCGATATTATCCAGAGTAGTCATTACTCATTACCAAATGGATCGCCCGTTTCAGCTTGACCTACATTATCATTTTGAATCAGTTAAAGTGATGTTTGTGATTCGTACGCATTCAATGCAGCAGTTATAACCAGTTGGGGTTGTCTCGTCTGTGGTCTGCAAAGTGCAAACAGATGGCTCTGAGATCTCGCGAGGCCAACTGCTATGTAAGGTTACAGGGGCCCGGGTTAATTTGAACCTTAAGTTCATATTATTCAGCTATACTCAGTTCAGCTCAGTGGTCATTTTATTAGGCTCACACACCTACTACCAGGCAGGTACAACCCCGATTTGTACACGCATCCTTTTCAAGGTCTTTGAGTCGCATATGCAGAGATGCTGCAAGCTCATCTTATGATACGTTCGCTTGTAGATCTGCTATTTTTGCCGAATGCACACCGCTGTTTGACTGAGTTATTTGTGCACTTGTAGCCTTTCTTTTAGCTTTCAAGAGACTGACCATTTTCGTCTCACCTTTAAGAAGGTTGGTTTAGGCCTATAGATTCTAACTAAACTCTACAAACTGTACAGCAGTGATTCTCAAACATTGTAATTTCAAAGGACCCAAATTTGATATGCATTAGGCCACACTCCTCAGACCCCCATTTGATGCGTGTTATTAACATTTTTTAATCTGGGACCCCAATGTGCACTGTAAAAGCCAGTGTTAATTGAAATCTGACGTTGTACAAATGGAACAAATGGACCCGTAAGTGTCCATTTCCGGCTGTCTATTTGGTTCCAACTGTAGAGTTCCAGACCCTTAACCCATTTAGACCTGCTGTAACCTATACGTTATACCTTTCAATCCGGGAGCCACCTCTGTGTCTCATTAGTTGTTGCTATACATATAGCAGCATAATTATTTGTTTTTTGAGCAAGAATTTGAACGTTTTCAGAAAACTTAGGTTAGGTTTTAGAAGGCGTTTTTAGAATCTGACTCAGGTCTAGTTCCCCCCCAAAAATGACGAGATGAGATGAGACTTGAGACTTGAATTCATGGAGATTTTTTTGTTTTTGTCGAATTCCTAAGCCAATAATTTGATGACCAGCGGACCGGTAGGCAGCGGTTCCGGTAGGAGACACAAAGTAGACTCTTTGTGTGTCCTACCGGAACCCCTGCCGGTCATCAACTTATTGGCTTAGGAATGCGACAAAAGTTCAAGTCTCCACGGGGTGACTAATTGATAGAAAAAAAGTCATTTTGGGCGTGAACTATCCCTTTTAATGTCAATTTGGTTCACACACCTATGAATCATTTAGCTGGGGAACCGCCGGAACCCCCTCAAGGACACCTGGGGGTGCCCAGAACCCACATTGCGAACCAGTGCTGGACAGGAGGCTAGCTCTTAACGACTCCCAAGATGCTGGACCACCCTGGCCTGTCATGCTTCTGCACCATCTTCTCACTATTGGCAACACTCATTATTGTCACTTCAGAGCTTCACCAGCCAATAGGGGTGAAACACAGGCGGGACCAGAGAGGAGTATCAACGGTCTGTTTGTCTAGCAAACATGAAGAAACTTAATGCTCGATGCTGATGCTAATGTTTCTATTTGAGAACATGTCACAAAAAGAGGTCTATGCCTTTACAGGCCTGCAGTGGACACGCAGACTAACCCTGTAGCCTCTATTGACCGCTGTACTGTACTGTACTTCAAATTTGAATCTCTGTTTAGTTAAGTGAAAAGTGTAAAGAGGCTGACTGAAAAGTGACGGCCTGATTGACGGCTCGGGCTGACTGGCTTGATGACACACACAGACACACAGAGTTACATGGTGCAATCAGATGGCATGGAGGAAACCAACTGTGTTAAGGCCTGTGTAAGCGGGTTAACCTTCAGAGTTTTGCATGAAATGTACAAACGTGTAGTCAAATAATGGTATGCTTTGTTCTAGTATCACCGCCTGAAGCACATCTAGATAACTCAAATAGACACTCACCCTCTCTCTCTCTCTGTCGCTCTGTATTTCACTCTTAGTTTCACAATAACACACGCACACATGGCTATCATGTTGTTGCTGGTCGTCCTTGATTGGAAAGCACTTTGTGTCAACTGCTGTTGTTTTTAAATGTGCTAAATAAATAAAGAACACCAGGGATGGAATCTGTCTGATATAATAATATTTATGTGTTAGTTTTTGTGTGGTACATGATCACCTCTTGTGTTGCCAAACACCCACACACACACACGCACCTTTCTGTCATGACAGCATCTGCTATTTTTGAAAAATCTTGAACAGCTTTGAAGAATTTTGCCTACAGTATAATGCCCAAAATAAGGACGTCAGGGTTAAAGCCTTTAATTTAACTTTCATAGTTCTCCATAGTCTAGATTTTGCAGTGGAGACAGACAAACCAGGCAGCTAATTTCTGAATGTGAACCTCAGTGTAACTGTTAATCTGAATTGTAACTGTTAATCTGTTAATCTGAGTGATGTAACATCTAGCAGATGGATTAGCCCAGATTATGACAATGCTCACTGGACTGTGTGTGTGTGTGTGTGACCCTTGTTATGTACCCAACTGCCCATATGTTTAATTATGCAACTCGCTGTGCATGTTAGCTGTGTGTGAGAGAGAGAGACACGATTTGGCCAGTTCAGTGTCAGTCAATGTCAAAGGCCTGCACAGCTTGTCCCTCCAAAACATACCCATCACAGTACTGTGACACTGTCTCTTTGTGTCTATGTGTACTCGATACCTGTGTGTGTTCTAAGGATTTTGTCAGTGACATTTCATCTATAACCAGTCTATTCAATGAAAACGGTGTGTGTGCTTTTAAGCATGCGTGTCTGTTAAGGATTTAATGCACAAGGTATTTAAGACAAGCTGTGTGTGTGTGTGTGTGTGTGTGTGTGTGTGTGTGTGTGTGTGTGTGTGTGTGTGTGTGTGTGTGTGTGTGTGTGTGTGTGTGTGTGTGTGTGTGTGTGGCTGTGTGTGTGTGTGTGTGTGTGTGTGTGTGTGTGTGTGTGTGTGTGTGTGTGTCTGACGTCAGTTTCTCAGTAGAGTGACTGCTGACCCTATAAAGCCTCTTAGATCAGAGGGAGAGAATGAAGCGGAGGTAGAGAGGCAGAAATAGGGTTGTGTTGATAAGGACAGATAAGAGAGAGAGAGAGAGAGAGAGAGAGAATATTTGAAGGACAGTTTGAGAGACAGTTGAAGGAAGACAGAGATGATGTATGCCAGCTCGGTGTGTTTGTACTTTCTATTCTGAGCTAAAACACACTCTCTATTTATAGTTGAACTACTATGGGAACAGGAAACGATAAACAACCAGACTGATGAACTGACACAGACAGGGTCCCACATAAATGATGTCAGAGAGAGAGAGACTGACAGAGAAACATAAATAATCAACTTTATTTATTTATGTATTTTTTATGTAATCTATTTATAAGACACAGACAGAGTAATATATGAGACTTACAGATAGACCGACAGATACTGTACACCTGTCCAAGTTAAGCCTGCTTTCAGCAGACCGTGAATGTAGAAAGACAGAGAGAAGAGAAGGGGGAGCATGTGGATAAATAAAGGGAAATACATAGAAGTGTAAGGTAACAAAGTGAAATATTCAAATATCAAGAGAGAGAGAGGAGAGGGTGAGGAGAGTTAAAATGCAGAAACATAGCTTCATAAGAGATGAGGAATAGTGCATGAGAGCGCAATCATGATAAAAGTAGCCTTCTAGTCACCAGCCAGTGGCTACTTACTATTATTGTAAAACTGGAGCGCTGAGTCTACATTGTGTTTGTATTGTTTGTTCTATTCTATTATTAGCCTCCTTTATCCCTCACTCATTTGACGTTTTCACCAGCCCTCTGCCCAGCTGAATAAATTTAGCCTTTCCCCTGCTGGAAATATCTGACTCCTCTCTCCTGTCGCACAGATCCAAGGGGGAAAAAACTGTCATAGTGCTGGTACAGCTAGTCTGATGGTTGGACAGCTAGTCTGATGGTTGGACAGCTAGTCTGATGGTTGGACAGCTAGTCTGATGGTTGGACAGCTAGTCTGATGGTTGGACAGCTAGTCTGATGGTTGGACAGCGAGTCTGATGGTTGGACAGCTAGTCTGATGGTTGGACAGCTAGTCTGATGGTTGGACAGCGAGTCTGATGGTTGGACAGCTAGTCTGATGGTTGGACAGCTAGTCTGATGGTTGGACAGCTAGTCTGATGGTTGGACAGCTAGTCTGATGGTTGGACAGCGAGTCTGATGGTTGGACAGCGAGTCTGATGGTTGGACAGCGAGTCTGATGGTTGGACAGCGAGTCTGATGGTTGGACAGCTAGTCTGATGGTTGGACAGCGAGTCTGATGGTTGGACAGCTAGTCTGATGGTTGGACAGCTAGTCTGATGGTTGGACAGCGAGTCTGATGGTTGGACAGCGAGTCTGATGGTTGGACAGCTAGTCAAGTCTAATGATTGGACAGTTAGCAACTAGTTCGTCGGACAGTTATTAGTAGCTACTCTGATGTTGGACAGCTAGTCTTAATGGTTGGACAGCTAGTCTTAATGGTTGGACAGCTAGTCTTAATGGTTGGACAGCTAGTCTTAATGGTTGGACAGCTAGTCTTAATGGTTGGACAGCTAGCACTAGTCCAATAATGCTACGTTGGATAATTGACCTTATAAAGTATTGGCATTCAAACTGTCTAAAATGTCAATCTTGAGTGTTGTTTCGGGAATTTCACTAGACTAGTGCAGTGTTGTAGTTCAGGGTGTGCTCACCTGTGGTCGAGCGTGTGGTCGCCTCTAAGCAATAAGCATACCTTGTTGTGAGTTCTTCTGTCTTGTCTTGTTTTGTTTAATTGCTCTAGGTTTAGGGTCAGGACGTTTCACTGAAGTGATGATGGTTGGTTTGTGGTGTTTTGTGTTATTTCTGAATCTGAAAGTAAGTTACAACTGGAGTAAGTTGCAATATGAAAATTATCTCCATCTCACGCACACATGCTGTATTTACTAAATGTGGCTAGTGAGTAGTGGGTGAGTCACTTACTGTTTTTATATGGTTACATACATGTACAGTAGAATCTACACCTGTTGATCGGAATGGTAGGCTCTCTCTAAGCAATCTACACAATCTCTTCTCTCCCTCTAACAATCACTCTTTCTTTCACTAACACTGATTGTGATGTGTGAGCAATCGATTAGGTTGAAGTTTCCCCTGGGAATAGTAAAAGTTTTCAACTCTATAAATAATGACGTCGTCGCTCTCTGATCAGCCAATCGGCATCCTCCATCAGCACTGGAATGTTCCCGTTCCCACAGTGTTCCAGAATGCTGTGTGTTCCCATGGAAATGGAACGCTTCGACGTTCCATCTCCTAGTCCAGTGCCAAATGGCAGACAGCACTGACCACTGTCCACATGTTTTAAATAATAGGCTAATATTAATTGTATTTATGATGTGTTTCCAATTAACAACAGATCAAATACAGCAGTAGCACTTTAAACCCAAATTCAGGTTATTTGCTGTTTTCGGGACTAACTACAGAGCTGTGTAAACATCATTAGTCAGATAAAACACAAGGCAATGCGCCATTCCATAGAATGTTGCCATGGAATGTTTCCTCTCTCCAGAATGAAAACATTCCACAGAACATGGTGAGCTGTGGAATGACGCTGGGAAACCATGGAAGGGAAACGTGAAGAATATTCTGTCATGGAATTCAGTGTGCCGTCTGCAGATGCTGATATCATCACTACCAACATCATCACCAGTATTTTGTTCTTAATTCATTACTGACTCCCTGCGTCTATTCTCTCCCCCTCCCCATTTCTTCCTTCCTCTTCCTCTCCCTACTTCTCCCCCCCCCCCCCACATCTCCTTGTCTCTTGTGTCCAACTACTGTGTCTTTTTCTCCCTCTAGGAGTCGTAACCTCTCTGGTTCTCCTCGACCTCGTGTGGCCAAGAAGGTTCACTTCATCAAGAACATGAGACAGTATGACACACGTGGCAGCAGGTATACACACACACACACGCACACACACACACACATACACACACACATGCGCGCCAGTTGTTCTGGTCTATTCTTATCTCATTTGAATCCCCTGGTTGAAGCTGTTCAGCCAGTTCAGCCTGTTCACTGGCCTGAGGGTCACAGAATTCTGGTCGTTCTATGATGGCAATAACAATAATAAGTCTATTTCAAAACATCAGTGTTTTTTAAATAGACTCTGCTGTAGTTAAAAGAGGAAGACAGTTATTGTTGGGTTGTGGTGCTAGAGCCAAAAATCTATAACTAGAACGCACTCTGAGCGCAGACAACCACCAAGGCATCAATAATGTTCTGAAATCTGTCAATTTCTGTACAATTTCACAAAGACAAACGTAAAAAAAGACAGTTTCATTGGTGTGACAAATATCATCTAATTGGCCAAAGTAAACATGTAATTCTATTTCATTATGTGATAATTAATCTCTAAAGAATAATCAAACTTTAATGCACGTGCCATGTTTTCAGTCAACTCCCTCCCCACCAGTGGGACTACAAGTTCATTCACTGCAGCATTTCCTGGTTGATAGTAATGTTAATCTATATTTAACTAATAAAGTCTTGTTTTAAGCTATTTTATCATTGGCATTGATAATATAATTCTTTGGATATGTGATAAATAAATGATCACCCAGCATTTGTTATTATGCAGCCAAGGGCCGGTGTATCAGCCTGAACCATAAACCATGAGCAAAGATGAATGCCTGGGTGATAATCTCTATAGCCTTAAGCCTTATATACAATATTGTCTATTTACAGTACAGTATACCGTGTATATATACAGACAAAATATTGACGTTATGGAAAGTGCCTGGTGGCATTTTCCACTGGAAATTCCCAGGCTGAGTAGGCAACAGGGGCATGAGACACATGCATTTGTGTGCGTGGGAGAGGGGTGGTTGACTAGAGATGGGAGAAAAGCAGAGAGAGGGGGTGAGGAGAGGAGAGGGGTCATTTATCCTCTGGAGCCTCCAGCTGCTCCACTGGGAGAGAGGAAAGAAAGTAGGGATGAGAGAGAGGAGTTGATAACCAGGAGACAGTGATGATGACGTAGGAAAGAGAGATAGACAAGGAGAGGACAGTGTTCAGTGGACAAGGTCAACACATGCACACGCACACACACACACTTGTTACTTTTGTAATTACCCTAGATTTTCCACCCTAGATCTTTCCAAGCGCGCGCGCGCGCGCGCACACACACACACACACACACACACACACACACACACACACACACACACACACACACACACACACACACACACACACACACACACACACACACACACACACACACACGCGCACTACTAATTGTGTATGTGCCATGTTTCCAAAGCAGACTTTGTTGTCATACAGTCCTGTCCCTGAGGTTAGCGGGACCCAGTCGATTAAACGGGTTATATCTCATTATTAAACTGATTATATCCCATTATAAAACTGATTAGATCCAGTGTGAAAGGTTAGGTCATTGTTTAATTTATAAATTAGGCAAGTGATTAGAACGTTACTTAAAGCCCACACACACAATATTGGCACTAAAATGTTTTGACATTTTAATTATTTGTTTGGTTGTTATTCATTTTATAGTGTGCCTCAGTATCAGAGTTTGGATTCCATCACGTATTTAGTTAACGATGTTAACAGTGTTAGTGTAAACTTGAATACGTGCTCCATCACGTTGGGGTTTCTTGTTGTTTGTGTGTGGTCCTTATTATTATTATTATTGCATTCAGTTATAATGATAGATGGACCGCACTCTGCAAATGACGTTACTTTGATCATATTTTTACATTTGTCATTATGATGTTTGTCATAGCGGCAAAGAAACACTTTATCATTGTTCATCATTATCTCCATTATACCGGTCCTCTTTATACTTGGTTGCGCGTGGGTGTTGCACAATGACAATAGTTGATCTGCAAGCTCACAATGCGTTTCACTGCCACTCGCTGTGAGCTTGTAGATTGTCTTTTTTCGGTACATGAAAACAGAAAAGTCACTAGACTCCCTGAGGGAGTCCACTCAACAACGTATGGGGTTTAAGTGACTCGGTATAAAAGTCAGTACCCTAGCTCCCTTTGTAGTCGCTCTCACTGGGCTGTGGATTTAGCAAAACAAATTACCTGCCGATGATGTCATTGGCAGGAGACTGAGAATCTGTCTCGCGCACTCTAAAGACGGAATGTAAAAAAAAGTGTAAAATCAGCATGTAAAGTGTCACTTTAATGGTAGTGTGTGTGTGTGTTTGTTCTCCAGAATCGTGCTCATCTGTGCCAAGCGGTCTCTGTGTGCTGCCTTCTCAGTGCTACCCTATGGAGAGAGCTTTCATATCAGGTAAACACACACACACATGTATTAGGGATGTTAACAATTAATCTACAATCGATTAACTGCCTTTAAGAATGTATTTGATTAATTTTATCGATTTTCAATTAGTTGAAAAAAATAATATTAATAATAATTTTTACCACGAGGTACAGCTTGTAAGGAACTAAGGATCGGGCATTCGTGGAATGAGCAACACAGCTAAACGTGTGGGTAGCGCCCCAATTTCTTTTGCCAAAATCCCCCAATATGCTTCTTGTTTTTAGCGACCTGCCAGCGCACACACCTGCTGAGAGGTCAGGTGTGTGACTGGCACTTGAGCATGCGTAATCTGCGTAATGGAACACCAGCTTCACTTGACCTATTGCACAGGCCTTATCCTGAAGTGACAAACATGGCATCTATCCACAGGGGCACACATGTCTCAGCAGGTGTGTGCTGAGAGGTGTAGTCACAGTAATCCTTAATCATATTCCATCATATTCAAGGGCTTTTGGAGAGACAGACTCCAGTCACTTTCAGTTTAGAGCACTGCAGCGGGCAGGTGTGCGTGTCTGTGTCCAGCTGATGCTTGTTAATATTCCCTGCCAAGAACGTAAAAAACGTAATTATATCCAATTACCAATTCTGCCAAGAACGTAAAAAACGTTTTTTTGTTTTGTTTTTTTAATTATTATTTTTAATTTGACCCAAAGACCAAGGAGATATGATTTTTCGAAGATCTAGACTCCTATCCACTTCCTTGTTAACTTAAAACTTAAAAAATTCTGTATCTCGGCTCCTGAGTACTTTTTTTTTTCAATGAAAAATCTCTGGCAGTGGGCAAACGCAGCCAGAAATAATTCAGGCAGTGAATGAGTTAATGTTGTATACATCAAGGCAATTATGTTTCTGCACTCATTTTCGGTTTAGGACACGAATTTTCCTTTTGCTCCTAAAAAACGCTGCTTATCAATTAATCGATCGATTTTTATCGATCGAGAGTTTTATTAAAACAGTGTACGTCTAGTGCCAGCGATCTTACCGTTTGTAACGCTGCGCTGTTTAGAGCTGTAGACTCCACGACGAGCACCCGAATGTAAACAATGGATGCGTGTACGATGGTGGATGGTACAGGCTAACGCCTGGAACATTGACATCTCTCACGCGAGCCGCCATTGCGGAGTGATCGCGCACCGAAAATGGCTCGTTTTCACCACTGTAAAAAGTTAAGGAGATCCGGAGGTTTTTATCAAGGAGATAGGATGGGAGCGGACGGAAGCCAGTTTTTTTTGGCACGGTGATCCATCTGTCCCTTCCAAAGTTGCGCTAGCCCCCCCTTGTGGAAAAAAAATAAAATTAAAACGAGATTTCCTGTGTTCGGCACTCAACCGCTACTCTTTGAAAACTCGAGAAATCCCGGTTTTGGCGCCCAATGTGTTAATGAATGAATCAATACTTTGCATCGCTAGTATGTATACATTTACAGGCTGATGCACAGACATTAGTAACTCACCACACAAATTTTGTCAGACACACATAGGATTTTCAGAGAGAGAGAGAGAGAGAGGTTTGAATGTTCTCAAACAAACAGGAAGAGAGCAAAAAAAATAAGAAGGGGAAAGGGATGACGTGCCTCATCAGAGGAGGAAGATGACAGAGAGAGGGGAGGGTGAGTAATTCTCACAGGAGGAGAAGAGGCGGAAGAGAGAGAGGGACGGGGTGGTTTCTCACACAGAGGAGAGGAAAGGGATGACTGTTTTTTCACAGAGAGGGAGATTTGAGGAGAGAGGGATGACCGTTCTCACAGGAGGAGAAGGAGGGAAAGAGAGAGACAGAAAGGAAGGGGGTAGCTGTAATTTTCCCACATGCCTCAGAGATCTGTCTTGACCCCGGGCCGTTTTCCTACTGCCTGGCACCACACACACACACACACACACACACACACACACACACACACACACACACACACACACACACACACACACACACACACACACACACACACACACACACACACACACACACACACACACACACACGATTGGCCCGTGCTCGGATGAGGGAGGCCGGCTGGGGAGGGTGATATTTGTCTCTGCACATACTGTACTCCTATGAGCTGGGGCGGGCGAGTGTTGGGCGGGAGGAGTAGGACGGAGGTGCTACTGTACATCCTCCCGGTGGTGTCTCCCTACCCTACTGGCAGGTGAGCCAGTATGGTACAACAGCAGTGACAACAGTTTGTGGGGAGGAATTAACTCTCTGGCTGCCAAGAACGAGTTATCACGAGTTAAAAAATAAATAAATACAAATGTTCACAACCCAATCATTTGAAGATTTGCTGCTCCATTCACTTCTTGTTTAACTTATTACTGAAAAAGACTATCTCGGCTCCTGAGCACTTTTTGGGCGGTGAAACCGCCCCTATAAGTGAGATTTGGAAAAATGTACATTTTCCTGCGCTGTGATCTGGGCCCAGGAAATTTGTACAATTATCCTGCGCTGTGATTGGCCAATCACAGTCTATTCAGGACTGTGATTGGCCAGTGTCACATGACACATGTGCATAGCCCTATATAAGCAACCATAACTTGAAAAAAACCAAAAATTTGTTTTTTTTCAAGTTATGGTTTCGTCCATCATAAAGAGTGTTTCAATAAATGTATTTATCTTTTGTACATGATTGGTTGACTCCATTCAGTATTGTGATTAGCTAGCAAGACACCGCCCACTTCACACAGGGTGTGATTTTTTTTTTTTACTATGTATTTTCGGCCCAGACATGCTATTTTCAAAGGCAGACAATTAGCGTCAACGAGGTCGCGATGACCTCGTTGAAAATCGAAAAATCGCTGGCACTGGGCAAACGCGGCCAGAAATAAGTCTGGCAGTGAGAGAGTTAATTGTCTAAATGACTAAATTGGGGAGAAATAGGGTTCAAAAGAAATATAATAAATGAATACGTAAAAATAAACACCCAGATTCAAATAAAAGTAGCCCGCACTTAATATAATCTGTCTGTGTGTTTATCAGTGATCCAATGTTAAATCATCATCCTAGAAGGAGGCATTCTTCAGGTAACATCTCCACCACTCTGGAGATGTTACCTGGACTGGAGGGCTTTCAGCTGGATGCATATGGCAAGGTAACACACACACACACACACACACACACACACACACACACACACACACACACACACACACACACACACACACACACGTGTACACATAGATAGGTTAAAACGCTGTCAGTTTATCTCATTCTCTTTTTCTATCTCTGTGTATCTCATGCCCCTCTCTCTCTCTCTCCATTAAGACGGTGTCGTACGCCCGGTTCCTGTACCCTACCAATGCTCTGGTGAGACAGAAGCAGTCCTCGGCAGGAGACCTCACTCTGGCTGTGTCCAGGAGCACACACAGCATGCCTGTCCCTGGACGCTCACACACACACACTGTAGGACTGGACCTAGGTACAACACGCACGCACGCACGCACACGCGCATGCACACGCACCATATTATAACAGACAGGAGTCATTGTGCAAGGGATAATAGACGGCGAGCGGTCATTGTTGAGAAATAAACCCAACAGGATGATTAGATCCTGACGTGAAGCGGAGGAGTCTAATCATCCTGAAGGGGTTTATTTCTCGACAATGACCAGCTCGCCGTCAATTATCCCGCTTATTACACAGCTACTTAATAATTGAACCCAAAAATAACAAAACAAAGGATTTCATTGCTTACGGTAATGAACGTAGTCCATTAATTTATGCCAGGTCACGGTGCGTCTAGTGCAACATGTCGCCTCGGAAAACAACAGGAAGTGTTGATCAAATAGAATACATTTTCGGTCACTGCGTTGTCTATTTCTTGCTTCGAATGTTTTCAAAAACATTCTTGAGAGCAATGTTTAGCTGTAAATGACATTGTGTGTTTGTTTGGCTTCTATGTTGGATACCGCACAAAATCAAGCAGCGCAGCAGGTGCTCTGAGCCTTTGATTAGACAACGGTCTGTTATTGTGCTCAGCGGTAATTATTAAGAAATGACACACTGAATTCTCAATCAGAATCAAGGATTCAACCAAGCTGTGTAATAATAAACTGAGTCAATAGGGGGTGCGTTTGGAAATTGCGCACCGGAGCGCACTCGCCTATTAGTTTGTATTGGCCAGTGCGCTCAGTGCTGTATTTCCGAACGCACCCATAGGCAAACTCAGGGTGGAGGGGAGAGAGAGAGAAAGGATTAGAGATTTGGAGGGGTCCTGATGACTGTTATCACAGCTGTAAGGACAATATCCTCTCAGCCCCTCATCTACACACACAAACACAAGTTGAACATGCTGTACATGACATGCGTGCGTGCATTCAGATTAAACATTCCAGTGATGTCACTGACCCTGTGTTGATCTCACGGATGCAGTGTGTTGTACAGTGCAATGCAATTCAGTAACCACTTGCATACATGCACAGTTGGACATGCACTAAAAATAAACTGGATCACACATGCATACATGCAAATACACTCACATACTGTACTTGAAGACACACACACACACAGACACACACACACACAGACACACACACACACACACACACACACACACACACACACACACACACACACACACACACACACACACACACACACACACACACACACACACACACACACACCAGCTGGAATGGGAGGGGGATGAATAGATTAGAACAGTGTGTGTGCATGACTGCATGTGAATTGTATACACGTGTTCATATATACATGTCCACATGAAATATTGTTTCTGTGTGTGTGTGTGCAGGTGTAGACGATGTGTCAGACTACGACCCCAACATCCTCAGTGACCCTCAGTGGCCGTGTGGAAAACACAAGAGAGTTCTCATCTTCGCCTCTTACATGGTAAGTGTGTGTGTCTCTACTTCGTGTGCGTGTTTGTGTGTGTGTGTGTGTGTGTGTGTCTCTCACTGCATGTGTTCTGTCAGAACAGAGTTAGAACAGAGAGTTGTACCATTCAGCCTTTCTAATGCCATAACTCATAATTCACATAAACATGTCAAGAGAGTGAGAGACAGATGGAACAACACAGAAAAGGGGAGTAAAATGAAGAACAGAGACAGAGGCAAGGGGAAAGAGGATTAGAGGTCTATATGAAGGGGAAATGAAAAGGGTAGAGCTGATTAGAGGATGGAGAAAAGCAGTACTGTAGAATCACACACACACACACACACACACACACACACACACACACACACACATATGCTTTTTTGACATCAGATGAATTATTCTATAGGCTGAAGATTTAAGCTTATCCCCGAACAGGGCTGAATTAACACACACATACACATACACATACATCCACATGCACACACATACATCCACATGCACACTCTCTATAACCATACACATAGAGTACAGTAAATTCTCTGTACGTGTCATTGACTAGTCCGTGAATCACTACTTGGTTAAAGACTCGCAGTTCTCTGCTGGTACTGGAGACACACTACTGCGGTTTAATATTCTACAGTTAGTTAACTGGTTCTTTACTCGTCCTGGAGACCCAGAACTGGTACAATAGAAAGCTGCTAGTTGTCTCAGTGGAGAACTACTGGGCCACTTTTTCTTGACAGAGTAAAGCAGATATGATATGTTAATTGTATGTTAATTATAACATTTACATCCTCTCACATCTCTTTCTCTCTCTGTGTGTCTCTCTCTCTCTCTCTCTCTCTCTCTCTTCCTCTAGACCACAGTAATAGAGTATGTTAAGCCATCTGACTTAAAGAGGGACATGAATGAGACATTTAAAGAAAAGTATCCTCACATCAAACTGACACTCAGCAAGATACGCAGGTAACCTCACGCCTTTTAGACTGACATCTTAGTCCAATAAAGTGAACATAGCATTTGTCAACAGTGTGCAGTTATCTCCTCCTTGTGTTCAATCGTTAAACCATACAGTCAGTATACAGCCTTTATTTGCCCTGGGTGTGATAAAAGGACAGACTCAAAAGAGAGGGAGACAACTGATAACCCCTCGGGCAATACAAGCAAGAAAAAGTGCCACTGTGTGCTGAATTTTCACCGTGAGCAAATGTGGTTACATCATCCCCACTGCACTCAAATCATCCTCCTGCTGCAGATGGTTTGGTAGAATTCATGGCTGTGGAGACAGTGGAGTTTATCCAGGTGCAAAGGAACACAAATAACAACATGCTACAGTATGGGTGCAGCATATCTGAAGGTTTGTGCTAACATTAGCCCTTGACTAATGGCTTGTTCTGACATGGCAGAACTGATATGGCAGCCCTCAGTTGGGTATCTCGGGCACACCTGAATGCTTAGGCAGTAATCTATGTAGAATAAGGAATTAAAGGCAGCACAGACCTTACCACTGCAGCCCTGGACTTATTTTACTGAATAAAACATGATTTTAACCAATTGGTGTAGGACTGTTATGCTAGCACACATCTGCAGTGGTTGAAGGAGGTCTCCCCACTCTTCCATTGAAAAATCTTAACTCTGGTGTCTGTGTCGGGTAGGACACCTACAGGTTGATAATGTCAATACAGTTATTTGAAGCAGACAGCACACCGTTTTGGACACTACATGTGCCACCATCTTTGTCTTAGTTCAGACATCATTGCAATTACCACAGAGATTTTTGTTGGATATCGTCACTGTGAATGAAAAATGAAGAAAATATGTGATGATTGAAGCAAATCAATTTAAGTTCCTTAAAAAAACATGTATATAGTCTTGGTGTCATAAATGTAATGTGGTGTAATGAAATGTAGTGTAATATAGATTTATAAAATAGAAGCTTGTCCGGCGTTGCCAGGGTTATGGCACTTTGCAACACGTTGCAAAGTGTTGAGGTTTCAGCTGCGTTATTGGGTGGGTGAAATAGGCTCCCTCTCTCCCTCTCTTCCTCTCTTCCTCTACCCCTGTCACTTTGGCTCCCCCTCTCCCTCCTTGCCCTCTCCCTATCCCTGTTTCCTTTTTCCCTCCATCTCTCTCTCATTGATCGAGCTCTGGTCTGACTTCACACTGAAAAAAACCCGCTGCCTGTTAGTGGCTAACAACTTTTACATTGATGTCAACCATTGCCAAACAATGCCAATTTTCACTTATGTTGGGCATGTCCATTTTGGAATCCGGGCACACAGACAAACACACTGCCACAGACAACTCAAACTTTATATATAAATATATATATAATTTCTTATAACTCTTATCCTCTCTGTAGATCTCTTTCTATTGTTCTCATGGGGCCTGATTCACAAAGCTGGTTGTAAATAAAGTGACTAAAGGAGGGTGTATTTTCTCTAAGCAAAAACTTGTGTGTAAATCCCTGACAGTGGAGATCATTTGCATTCTTCCACGCCCCATTTAAGACCGTAACAGGCAACCGGGAAAATCCAGCGCCGGATGAAAAAAGTCATCACGCTGCAAAATGTACAGATATACATTACTAAAAACACGGCGGTGCGCACCGCATGACACCTTGTAGATCAGCGCAAGCGAGTCCCTCACGAAATTAAACGTTTATAAAGTAAATAGCCGACTCTCACGTGTAATGAAAATAAGAAGTTTGTTTGCAAAGTTAAACCTCCCGACCAAAGGCTAATAAAACTTGGTATATTGTATAAGCCCTTTCTACTGAACAATCGCTCACTCACCTTAGCCGAGGTTAAAAGATGATGCTGCTGGAATATCCGATTCCAGTAATGGAAATCTAGATTTCATCCATACTGTATCCTCATCAAGGTAAGACTGCTTCATGTGATGTGGTCAATATTATAAATTAATAGCGTGACATATGGAGTTGGCTTGAAAGTCCAATAGGCGAAACTGTGGCCACACTTGCAAAAACAGCAAACACGCCTAATAATTCAGCTCTAAATGCATTAACACATTAACCGCCAAGAACGTAGTCCTACGGTCCGTTAAATCCAACTGTTAAGCGCCGAGACCGTAGCCCTACGGTCCACGGTCTTTTCGCGCTGAAAATTTTCAGGTGCACTTTCGGAATTTTTTGATCCATTTCCGGTTCCGGTTTGATGACCGGAAACAGAATTATTTGGGATCCGGTTTTGACGATCACGTCCGCTCCCATTCTAAAGCGCACACTGAAACTCAATTCTCTTCCTGTAGTTTTTTCTCCTCGCATATCACTGTTTAACGTAATCCGCTCTAACTACAATCATGGAGATCCGTTTGACATGCGGTTTTCACTGGGAGATACAGTGAGATGTCGCGGATGTAAACAGACCGTGTACGGCTCAATCTTAAGGATTTTAACAAGTTCTATGGCGACATGAAAAAAACAAAAACAACAATAACACGTTGGCACTGGTGAGTACATTATGAGATTAACCTCTGGCGGTCAATGTGTTAACTGAAAAGAAATGAAAATCGGTTGAATTTGCAATTTCTATAGTTCTATAGTTTCTAAGTCTATAATATGCATACAAAGATCGTTTGACATGTTTCCTTTCTTTTTTATATGTGTTGACAAATGTTGGGCATGGACACATACATATTTTATTTGAGGTTTGGCACGATTTTGCATGACGAATAAGGCATTCTAACATGTACGCAAGCTTTGGTCCCATAAGTCATGCCTCCGGCCCTCCTGCAAAATTCACCTACAAAAATAGATTGATGAATCTGATTAATTTTCGTAAATGCCGGTACGTTGAAAATATGGGCGTAAACGGCTTAGTGAATCGGGCCCATGGTCTTTCTTACAAGTGAATCTGGCCCATGGTCTTTCTTACGTTGTCTTGGGAGAAAGGCGAGAGAAGTATTAGTTTTCTCTTCGCCTTTCTTCTCCCTCTACCTCTCTCACACTCATTGTGTCTTTCTCTTTTTCTGTCTACCTCGGTTGTCCAGTCTGAAGAGAGAGATGTGTGCGGTCAGGGAGGACTGTAGCCTGCAGCCTGTTACCATAGCGATGGCGTTTGTGTACTTTGAGAAGCTTGTGCTGCAGGGAAGGCTCAACAAACACAACAGGTAACTATCTATAAATTGCAGAAACCTTGATGTACTGTTTGGCTGTCTGCATAACTCGGGCACCATCAAACCGAACATTCTCAAATTTGCCGTGTGTGTCCCAGATGACCCGGGGGTGTCTGTCAGTGATATCTCGCCAATTGGATTAGTTACGTCATGATAAGGCAACTACACAACTCAAACCTCTACTAAAGTGTCCTTGTGCTTTAACCACTTTAACCCTATTTTATACATCAGCTATTTGAAAATAGCCGATCTACAGTACAAGCTCATGTGCCATGTTCGGAGCTTTAGATCAGCTATTTTCAATAAATCTTTAAAAAGTGACAACTTTGGAATAATTCTGAGAAGTTTTAACAACACAGTTATTTTTGGGGGGTCTCTCTGGTACAACATCTTTTCATATGGGGGTATGCAGGAAATACCTTTCAATGTGGAGGTCCTTGACATGAAAATGTTTGAGAGCCATTGCATTACCACAATGTAACATGATGTGATCTCAAACCCACTGAGTCATAAGTATGTGCCATGATGTCTGTGCCTGCTGATCCACCTAAATGTCATCACAGTAGGGTTGTGATGTTGTTGTCTTTGACAGGAAGCTGGTGTCAGCTGCATGTGTCCTATTGGCTGCCAAGATCAGCAGTGACCTCAGGAAACAGGAGGTCAAACACCTCATTGATGTGAGACACACACACACACACACACACACACACACACACACACACACACACACACACACACACACACTACCCATGCATTCATCACACAAATATTCTGCATGTTGCTGTAGTTAAAACATCTTCAAGTGGCCCATAGCCCTACGCACAAGAGCGCATAAAGTATCAGGGACAGCAGCACTAAAGAGATAGATTACAGACCGTGGAGACTGGGGCTCGATTCCTCCATGGTCCCTTCCGGCTTGGCCGGGCACACCAACAAACACAATTGGCCGTGTTGGCAAGAAGCTAGACCAATAGAATAACCAACAGCATAACTGTTAAATCCAACAAATTAATACACGCACACACAGACACAGAGCTGACACAAAGCAGACAACGCCACCAGCAGGAAGCGTTTAACACACAGATCCACTAGGCTCGATAGTTCAGTACAGATCAAATTATACACGCTGGGTAAGGCTGAGTATGATGGAAGGAACTAAATTAACTCATTCAGTGCCAAACTTATTTCTGGCTTTATCATCCCTGTGCCAAGGCCAAAAATACATTAGTTAAACAAGAAGTGAATGGAGCAGCAAATCTTCAAATCATGATAACTTGGGTTCTGAAAAAAAAAAAAAAAATATATATATATATATATATTTTTTTTTAATAAAAAAAAAAAAAGATTTATGATGTCGGTGACGTCATTGGCACTCTGGGCTTATGAAAAAACGTGACGTCGGCGACGTCGATGGCACTGAATGAGTTAAAGATGAATGATTCACAAGTGGAGAAGTGTGACAGCTAAGCTGTGCCTGTGTATCCTTATCTCTTACACCCTGAACTGAAGCGGACGCCATGAATATGTTTCTCATAATTTCAGGTACAATACACAGATTGTTTTAAATATTTAAAGGGGAATTTTGCCCCACGGTTTTCTTACCTTTTCTATGATGTTATGATATCCTAGGATGAATGGTGCAGTAGAAACATGTCATAACTCCATCCCAGGTCCGCTATGACATTTTTCTATTGTACCATTCAAAATTCCCCTTTAAGACTATCACTGATTTCTCTTCATCTATCTATATAAAAACTATCAATAACATAAAGCAGGAACTAACTGTACTAGAATGAGTCCCCACTGTCGTACCCGTCTTTCTTTCTTCCTCATTTTCTTTCCTAATTGTATGCCTTTGTACAGTTTTTAACTCTTGATGTCTTTTTTGCCTTGTCTGTCTCTCTCTCTGTCTCTGTCTGTCTCTCTATCTCTCTGTCTGTATCTATGTAGAAACTAGAGGAGCGTTTTAGAATCAGTAGAAGAGACTTAATACCATTTGAGTTCACCATCTTGGTTGCCCTGGAGATGGCGCTCTACCTCCCTGAGAGCAAAGTCTTGCCACACTACCGACGCCTGGTACAACAGCAGCCATTATAGCAGTGTCCGGGCTCACTGGCACAACCGCACACTGATCCTTATGCTTTTCAGTGTGCACCTCTAGCACCTTACGACACTCTGTTCACAACTTATTTCAGCATAAATATTATGCACCCTGGCTCAAAGACAACAACGGCATCACAGGAATATCTTCTTCAACATCGTCAGTCCTGGTGGTGCCTGGCTCAGTAGCACAACGGCATTACAGGAATCCTCCTCCTCACTCCTCCCCCCTCCCCCCAGACAACAACGTTTGAGAAACACTGTGATTGATTGACTTGCACAAACCTGTATTAGCACCTTGGCTCAATGGCACAGTGGCAATATGGGACTCATCCCCTTCTTTTTATAGCGGCACCTGTTGTTGCTTTTCTGTCATTTTCTTTGGCCTGACCCCCCTCCTAGTCATTACACAAAGATCTCTGTTCCCCTGACAGCCTCCTTCACCAGTAGTTTGTTGTTGTCGTTTTGTATTTTATCCCGATGCCGTCCCTCATTCCACCTATGACAGAATCTAATTCTAGCATGCTGATCTTCTACAGTTTGCCTCCCTCTAGTGGTTTCTTTGAGCCACTGTTTCCCTAGGAAATGATCTGTCAGAAAGTCGAACCAAAACTTCCATTTAATGACTGACTTTTTTTTGTGTTTGGTTTTGCATTATCGATCATTTAAATCACACGTTTACTAGAGACGGGGAAGAGAACTGTGAAGTCACATTGACATCAGCTCGCATATGTCATAATGAACTCACGACAACACTTGCCTGTAACAAGCTTCCTGAACGTTTGAATGACTGGCGGGAATACACTGTGTTAACCTCCTTTATTTAACCATGTACCACTGTGAAATAGACCTTCCACAAACACTTTTCTACTACATAAACGTCCATATATGCATACGGTATATACTGTCCTTTTCATTAAAATTATGTTAAGTTATTTATTCTCTTTTTACTTAACTGCAGATGGATAATCATGGAATCTTATTTTTGCACTTTTGCTTTTATGTTATTCTAGCACTCCTTTTGAGGAGAATATTATTGTCTTTTTTTTTTACAGTGTGTACCTACACTACATGACGTTGTCCTGCAGATTTAAATTAGTGACTAAAGTAAATTAATCCTTCAGAGGAAGAATCATTTAAAGTTTGTAAACTTTTTTGTTTGTTTTGCAATCTCCATTATTAGTTGAGCCACGAGGCGATACAATTAGTTTGTGTCCTGTATGTGTATTTCATTCTGTCTGCAAATATGTCCACTAGTGGGTGCTGAAAACATCTGCACTCCTTTAGTTTAAACATTGTAAGGTATATCAGTTATGTGCTCTCATGCTTAAAGGAACATTTCAAGAAAAAAGCAAAGCTTTGATTGAAAAGAGTTAAGAGTTTGTTAAGGGAACACGTATAACCACATTTTTGTAATTCGTGCCAGGCACGACAAACTCTTCCCCTTAACAGAACCGGTTTGGGGCGAGGCATGCTGGGCAAGACCTACAGGTAGCCGCTTGAGTGTCTAAACGGAAGTACCGCCCCAGGAAATTACGCTGAGGCTTTACAAATGTGTTTACGTTCTCCGTGAATGAAACGAGTGTTGTGATTGGTCGAAAAAGATAGTTTCCGGGGGAAATGCATACGACGGAAGTCCTGCCTCTATAGACACTCTCTGCATTAGGTCGTGACCAGGCTTTTCTCCTGGGAGATGAGTAAAGGTTAAGTTGAGGACCCCCTCGAAAATGAGATGCTGCATCTCAAGGGGCTTATTATCCTCTAGTGAAATTTCTAAATAAATAGAATGTTTATAAGTTCAAGCAGCACAGTGATTGAAAACAAAGCTCCAGATATCTAATAAACTACAGACTGGAATGAAGTACCATCTTGGAGGCATCAATGCTGATGGAGCTAAATGCAATTCAGATGTGTTTGGTGAATGTCCCCTTTTTAAAGTACAGCACATTTTTACTCCCCAAAGTATTTAGTCTGCGTGTTGGTGGTTGTTTTGTTCATTTTGAAGCTGACTTCCAGTATCAGGCTCTAAGGTCCTTACACACCGGGGCGATTAAAAAAAAAAAAATTCATGCGAATAATACGTTTTTTTTAAAAACCTTATAAAGTCAATGCAAGCTTCCACACCAGTTTCGCGGAGCGAAAAAAGCGTCTTTTAATTATTCGGAACGAGTCCGAATTTTGCGTACATTCGCCGGCGTGTAACCGCCTTTACTCTGAAGGGATTACATCCACGTTCTTCCACTGACTTTATTCATAAACTAAATCTCATACATAGTAAAGGGATATCTTGTAGCTTCAAACCTGGATTCATCACCTGAATCTTAGAGCAGGAGGGATGACCCACGTCTGTTGTTCCTCTATAAGTAGCCTATTTGATTCCAAATGACACACAGGCCTGTTCCTGGTGATGTAACAAGTCAATTGAGAGACCTCTCTCCAAGACAAAGAAACCCTGCTTTCACAAGTCAATGGTTAGAATTCACAAAGATACACAGAAGCTAAAACAGAGTTTTAGCTAGTATTCAGCTGATGGCTGGAAATATCTTCCCAATCTTGTAAAAAAAAAAAAAAAATGTATTGGTGAAATTACTAGAAAATGGGATTATCTAGTTCTTTGTGTTACTATAGCCGGTTCTTGGGCTTGGTAAGGTAATGTCTTATGGATGTAGGAAATGACCCTAAAATGTCTCTCTTGGGCTAGCAAGATTCCTGATTCTACATTATAGAACATTCTTGATTAGAATCTTATTTCTCAATCAGCAAAATTCCCAGTGTTTGTTAAATTTGTTTCGGTCCATTTTGAGCAACTTTTATATTTTTTCAGGTTACCTCTGAGCATTTGTGTGTATATTCTACAAATCAATCGTGATCCATTAGTAATTGTTGTTGCTCTAAGATTCTGTGAATGACAACCCACACTCCAGGAGTTATCTGAGAGAATATCCTATGCTCAGCACATACTGTATATAAACACTTTATGGCAATGACAGTTTGAACAGAATTGATGTGGATTGCTGTACCAAAATCAAAGCTTTGGCATCCATCATTTGCATATGATGTTGACCAATTTGGATGAGAAATATACTTTGGAAGCTTGTATGTACTACTGTAGGTTGACATGCTATCAGAGAGGTTTAAAGAGGAACAAGATCATCCTAATTTCAGAGTGAGTCACCTTTGTCAGAGTTTTAAAAATATCCTCGTGATGAGTTGCATTGCGTTGTTAGCTTAAAAATCGCTTATTTTCGGCAAGCTAAAGAAACATTTAATCACTGTAGAAGTATGGTACCTTTGTGGCGGCCGTAGCTTAGTGGTAGTTGTTCTCCTTCCCTTTCTTTCCCTTATCTGACTCCCTCAGTGCCCTTTCTTTCCCTTATCTGACTCCCTCAGTGACAACTTATTTAACTGTAAGGGTCTGCTTCAGAGTCAAAACAATGCACCTTCACCAGTAATTTTCTCTATATTAGAGATTGGTGAAAAGGATTCTATGCAGCTTTATTCTGCGTCAGAGATTACCTTCCTTCCTCTCTGTCCTCCGTACTTTGTGTATACTTGTGCATGTAACCTTGTGCCACTGTCTGTCTTCACCTTAACCATTTGTGTCACATTTTACATTTAATCGTGTTTTGTATAGAATTATTTTGTTTATTCATATCAGCGTAATCTTGAGCACTGTAAGGCATTTATAATCATTCTTCTCATGTGTAACTTAAGTTGTATTCATTTTCTGTTGTGTGTTATTGTTCTTGAGTGGCAACATTGGCAAGTTCCACAGTAGTGTAACTACCAATGCTCGATACAGATGATGTTGACAGTTTAAATTTCCTTTTGGCAAGCTACTTAACTTGGAAACTCTGGGTCTTTGATTCATGGGTAACACAAAATACATGTCTTAGCCAGTCAGATGTTTTTTTATTTTTATTATTGTACTATGATAAAAATGATAAAAAATGCATTACTTAATTGTTGAATTTCACACTTGAAGAATCACTCTGTGCAGCTGTTTAATAAAAACTCAAGTTGCATTCAAGCATTTATTTTAGCCAAACATGAAGCAATTATGACTATATTCCAGTAATACAAGTCCATTTGGTACTGTATTCCAATAATAATAGTTCATTGTGTACTGTTTGCACTATGTTTACCCTGCTATGCACCTGCTAAATGAATCCATTGAAGAACTAATGCCAGCTCTGATATAATTATAATCAAGAAATTATTTCATTTAACGTGTTTGTTTTATTGTGTTGAAAGGATGTGTTTTAACGGTAATCAGGTTGAATGTTGACAGCTGCACAGAGCACTGACGCTGGTATGTGAAAATCAACATTGAAAGAAATTAAACAATTTTCATCATAACCAATCGGCAACCAGGATACAGCCAGGAAACTACAACCCAGGTTGGGAAAAATTCAAATAAAAACTCACTTGCTTGTATGTACAGTATGTGTTCTACTGTGAAGCATAAATGTATGTTTCATTGTGTGACAAGTTATTAGTTAGGCTTCAGACTGAACCTGTAAACCCTCTACGGCCTTGGTTCTCAAAGTGGGGTCCGGGGACCCCCAGGGGTCCTTGAGGGAGTTCCAGGGGGACCCTTATGGGTCTGTAACTCTGAGAGTGTACAAATGGAACCAAATGGACCCTAACGGGTCCATTTGGTTCCATTTGTACACTCTCAGAGTTAAATTAGCATTGATCTTACTATTTAAATTGGGGTCCCAGAGATAGAAATGCCATTAAATGGGGGTACGTAGCCTAATGCATGTCAAACTGGGGGTCCTTGAAATTAAAATGGTCGAGAATCACTGCTAGAGCCGTAAAAACCTTCTCTTATGGGCGTCCCTGGCATATCTTTTCAAATGGGGGTCCGTGGGCTAATAAGTGTCAATTTGGGGGTCCTTGACATGAAAAAGTTTGAGAACCACTGCTCTACGGTACTTAATGTAACATCACTTGTTGTAGTGTTTGGCCGTAATGAAAACCTGTGTAGATACACTGGACATCAGTGGTGTAATGTATGTCCCTCACACAGTTTCAACACTGGTTATTAAAATCTCAGTCCAGTGACATCAACCGGATTTTTGGTTTTAATGGTAAGATATAATTGGATGAAAGAATTGATCAAATGAAATAAAGACTCAATAATTAATACACAAAAACACAAGTAGAAATCTTGAGCATTATACTGAATTTTGAGCCTTTGACATTTGGACTGGAATTAGGATTGCTGGAGATGATCTCAGTCATCACTTGGTGAACAGTGTTCTTTTTTAAATTCAGAAATTGTGGTGATGTCACTGGTGGAGACTGCTTTAATTGGCTGGTGTGTCACCTGGCTTCACAGCTATGTAATGCATTGGTTTTGTGGCAACACACAGTGGCCCTGCTTGGAATTACAGCACCAAATGGAAATCAGCCATTTTATTCATTGCAGTTTTCTTAAAAATATAAAATAATTTATTATCAATTACTGAACAGTACTTTTCCTATCTATGGGGGTCTTTGCTGTGTTTCTTGATATCACTGTAAAGTTTTCTTGAGACTACTACCAAAAGAAATCCATGATTATATGTAGTTGATTGAAAAAGCTTTCAATTATGTTGATAATTCTACCCTGTAACTCATTTATGTGAATTTTTAAATCCGGAGTGCCTTGCTCTGCCCTGCACCACTTGGGGATTTTACATTAGACTTGTTGTTTTCATACATATTTCAGTACGCGTTTGATTTTCTCACTGCAGTATTTCTTATTTTATTTTTGATACATTTGTACATTGATTTACTCCAACTTCCTCTGTGTTTGAAACAGACAAGCTTGCAGCAGTTTCCTCAGTGGTTGCCTCACGTCTTCCCGTGCATCTGCCACAATTCTTGACATCCTGTTCAATTTCTGCACCCATCTTGGGCCAGTAGTATCTGTCTCGAATGAGCTCTGTTGTCTTTTCAACTCCCAAGTGTCCACATCATGTCGTCATGAAGAGACTTGAGAATCATGGGAATGTACACCCTAGGTACTACGAGCTGGTGTACTCCTGTACCATATGGTTGCTGTATTACTCTGATAAATACTTTTCCCTCAATCTGGAACTTAGGCGCTTCCCTCCTTAACAGAATGCTCTCCTGTAGCCTGGCATTGCACTGTTGCACGGACAGCAGTTTAAACACAGCCACTGATTGGCTCATTTTCTGATTTCTCATACTCTCTGCCTATGGGCCGAAGTCCAGACTGATACCGTGGAGGAACGTGTGAGTGAATCCACATCATCAGTCTGGCAATGCCAGGCTAGCTCTCCTGACCCTCGCCCTTTACACCCGCAGGTGAGCGTCCTTCTGTATAGGGACCAAGTTGCTGCAGTTTATCTTACATTTTTATTACATGTATTTTTTTAATACTTGGAATTGGGATTTGTTTTTATTTGATTACAACTTTTAGCAGTGTCTGGGTTTATCACAACTAATTAATAGTTCAATAGTTCAGTGGTGCCTCCATTTATGTAGCGCCCCACCCCTGACTGTATTAACCAGAGTACAAAAGATGGGACGTCCGGAGTTCTTAACGTCCTGAGTTAAAGTTTTACCTTTACTCGAAATCCATAGTGTCATGAAATTCAATCGCTACAACCTGTAAATAATTATTTCCAGACACTGCATGTATATTTTAAAATCCTTTAGTTTAGTGATTTGTTCAGAATTAAATGTGTATGCCCAACACTGACAGTAAAGGGTTAAATAACTTTGCCAAAAACAATGAATGAACAGTAAATAGGCATCAACAATTCCTATACAGTAACTAATACATTAGTCTGACTTGTAATACACTTAAATGAACCTTCTAAGCCTGTATTACTCAAATGTATTGACTTTAAACTAAAATAAATCTACAGTATAGCCCTGTTTTAGAACCAATTCCCTCAAATGAAATAGTTTAAAACTAAAACCTTCCCTATTTCTAACTTCTAGCTGACTAAACAAGCGTTTAAATCGCTTATTTAGTCAGCCTGTGGCCAGTCAACCCCCGCCCACATGCGCAGTACTGCTCCCGTAAGATTGCATTGGGAAAACCTGCCACAGGCCGACTAAAAAAGCGACCTAAACGAGAGAGCTCTAAAGAGATGACAAGGATGATGGATCCACAACTAGAACCACTTCTTCATCAGACAACCCGGAGCTCACAGTCCAGAATTCCAACACACCCCAGCAAGGATGACAGTCTTTGAGTCCAGTAGCTGCTAGCAAGTAGCAGACTAATGATGAATTCTCATAGAGTTAAAAATAAGTGAATTCTAGTCCTTGACTCCAGTTAGCCACTTAGCAAACAGGACCAAATGTTAGTGCTGAGATATATATATATATATATAGTACACCTTAGGTTTTTGTACATAAATGACACAGCGACAACAACAACATACATTTGATGAATAAGTATTAGAACGTTGTAACAAGATACGTTTTAATGTATTTGCGCCAAATCTCTGCACAGAGGAATGTTAGCTAGGCTAGCAAAGGGAACTCTCTGAGACACAAATGGAGGATGTTACAGCAGTACACAGCTGAAGCAAGGATAACGGTCCTCATGTGTGTGAAAGATTCAAACAAAATAGGGCATAGCAGTGGCGGCCATTTTGTGGTTCCACTCAAATTCACTCCATACGTTTCCCTTAGAGATTTCCAAAAATATTTATATAAATTATTTTAAGCCTAGAACCAAGCCATCTAGGATCCTGGTGAATCATGACCATAAAACATTCGATTCTGTGAGAAAAAAAAATGAATATTTAATTATATGATATACTATATTTAATAAATACCCTTTGTTTTGTGTTTTTCAAAAAAGTATAATTCACAGAATCAAATGTTTTATGCATGATTTAGCAGGACCCTGGATATCTTGATTCTAGGCTTAAAATAATTGATATAAATATTTTTGGAAATCTTTATGGGAAAAATGAATGGAGTGAATTTGAGTGGAACCACAAAATGGCCCCCACTGCTATGCCCTATACAAGTTGAGTGGAAATAGAGGAGTAGAATACATTGTCTTGTTGGAGACTGATGGAGATCTATGTGTGTGTTGGTGTGATTGTACATAGGTTCGCCTTGCCTACTTGTTAACTTGTTTTATTGGAGCTCTTGTTTTATTGTTTTATTGGATCTTGTTTATTCTATACACTTATTTGTTTTAGCTCTTGCTCATTTGATTTTTCCTATTTGTCTCATCTGTTTAAGAAAGTAGGTAGCTGATATATTGCACTTTTACCTTAGCGCTAGGTATACTCTTAGTTGCTTGTTTTAGAAGAGAATGCACTTAAGACTTCTGGTGATTAGTAGTTTTGTTCCCTACCTATGTTGAATGCACTTATTGTAAGTCGCTTTGGATAAAAGCGTCTGCTAAATGACTGTAATGTAGGTTGTGTTGGGCTCCATGGTGGCTGCATTGAGAGTCTGGTAGGTAGAGGAGTCTGTGTGTGTTGGTGTGATTGTACAGTAGGTTGTGTTGGGCTCCATGGTGGCTGCATTGAGACCCTCGTAGGTAGAGTCTAAGTCTGACCTGGAGACCGGAGGCCAGTTCTCATAGGTGGCCATCTGAGGAGAAAACAAGAGATAGATGGATAAATTGATTGATATATGTAGCCTTCATCTACCTTGTGTTGGTTGAATAGATTTAATTTAATGGACAATAACTATTCAGTATTGAGATGCAGAAACGGTTCTAATATTCATTCTATCACACATTCAACAGTGAAATAAAATAATGTCTCTCTTCTGCCTCCGCTATAATGCAAGGTTCAGACTTCAACACAGAAACGGAAATTAAAACTGCAGTAGTAACTTTTGATGTACTCCATCCTGTATCTATCTACATTAGTACTGCCATAGTAACTGTGTTAGAAACAAGTAATTAGCTTAGCTTAGCCAGAAGAACTGCCCTAAAGTCTTTGCACTGGTTCTGTGATGCTGTTATTTACTGTAATTGTTACGGTGCTGGAAGTGGCTAGTCATAATATGAGAGGGTGGCTGTCTGTCTGTGTGTGTCTGTCTGTCTGTCTGTCTGTGTCTGTCTGTCTGTGTCTGTCTGTCTGTCTGTCCGTCCGTCCGTAATCTTGCAAACCACTGAATTGATCAGCACTAAACTGTATGCATGCTGCCTGTAGGCCACATACAGTAATTACCTCCACTAATTGTTTTCACATAGTTTTCTTTACCTCCACTAATTGTTTTCACATAGAATTCTATTTTACATTTTTTTCACTTTCGTTAGTACTAAAGTAGTAAACTTGGCTGTTGTAGTAGAGAGGGAGAGAAAAAACAGGAATAAAGAGGTAGTGTTTGACCTCCTTAGACATTGTGGTGTATGGTTCTCCTCTGGTGCAGGAACCTGTGGAACACAGACACATTGAATCAAACTTAGTTGAACGAGGTCATGCAATTTAATGCTGTATTTTTGCAGTTTTCCCAAGGCTTGTTTGTCTTGCCATGTCTCTCCCTCCACATCAAATGTATCAAGGCTATCAGTGCTTTACGCTCGCCACTGCAGCTGATCCATTGAGGCATGTTTAGATCATTTGGAGGCCATCAGCATTGTTTTTAGTTTAATAACTAGCATGACCTAACACTATCACCAACATTGGCGTTGCTCATTAACTGTTTAGAAGGAGGGATCATTGCAGTATTTTAAAGTTCTCTGAAATAAAATGCTGTGTGCTCCTGTGCGTGTGCGCGAGCACACACGTATGTTACCTGGTAATTTTGTGGTTCGCCTCCTGAAGAAGATCACAGTAGCCAATATTGTCAGAGTGATGATGATGACAACCAGTCCCACTGTGACATAGAGGATGGTTCCTTGGGCTGCGATTACATAATCACATTACAACAGTCAATAAAGTTTAGAGGAAGTTATCACAGCACTTTAATCTACTGAGAGAGACACAATAGAGTATTAGACAGCTAGGCAGGTTACAGACATGTAGATTAACAGATAAAAAACTCACTAGACAAACGGGTCAGATAAACAACCCACTACTCTAGGTAGACAGACAGGCAGATTAACAGATAAACAACCCGCTAGGTAGACAGACAGGCTATCAGCCAACTAGGCAGGTAGAAAGACAGGCTAGTTAATATCCAGACAGCTCACTATTAGGGGTGTGCCGATATATCGTCCCGCGATATATCGCGATACGTTTTCGTGACGATATGTATCGTTTTGGAAAAAAACAATAATAATAATCAGGCATGCAAACAGCCCCGAGGTGAAAAGGGTGACAACATGTTGTTTTTTTTCGGGTCAGGTGTCACACTATTGCCCTATTTGGATTCAAAACGGCTATTGTAGCTGAAAAGCTACAAGTTTGCGTCTGAATAATGCAAAAACAGAATTATTTGTTTGCATTTTTTCCCCCCCTTATATTTTCATAATAAAAAAGTGCGTATCGTATCGAAATCGTATCGAAGTTGTGAGCCGTTTGGTGAAATTAGTGTATCGGCACACCCCTACTCACTATGTAGGCAGACAAAACAGGCAGACTAGTAATCGGACACAAAAACAGATGAACAAAAAGCCTAGCAGATAGACATATTTTACCTGTTTCTGGTGAGGAGTTTTCCTCTCGTACAGAAGGTGTAAAAGAGGGTTCAGAGACAGCTGGTGAGAGCGTTACAGAATCATCTGGTCTTGCTGTTACTGTAGAGACTATTCCATTTGGAGACGGAACCAATGGAGGAGGAGGAGGGATGGTTGGAGCTGTGAACAGATTTTAGCACGAATCTTAATGAGACAGACTTTTAGACAGCTAAAGGAAGTTACACAAACAGGTACTATAGTTTAACAGATACACAGCTCACTAGTGCTGGGTTTCCACTGGAAACGTCGTTGTTTACATTTTAATTAAACACTTAAATTACTACAATGCACTGATACTTACTGTTGATTCATTACATTATGAGAGGCTTGCCAGGAAATGTGTGGAGAGAGAGAGGGTGGTTGCCAGTGGTTACAGACATACAGTAGCACCATGTTGAAGACAGAGAGAGCACAAAGTGAGAGTTTAACAGCAGCACTTTGTCCCTGCTAATACGTCTGTTTTACAAGTAAATACATACATGTATGGACATCAAATTAAATAGTTAGAGTAATTAAATATGTGTTTAGTACAGTAATTTTGCATTATTGAGTCCCATGTAGAAAACATACAATAAGCAGAATGAAACCATATGTTATGTATTTTATTTTTAAGAATGAGCTCACAATCTCTCCTTTTGCGTTCTCTCCCCCAAACATGGTGGGTGTGTACCTGGCAACCTTTCTCTGAGCATTCCATTATATTCTACGTTTATACTCACCACCCAGGACTGTGATCCGAATCTCCTCATCTGAATCGTAGATAAGTTGGTTGATAATATCGAGTCTTCTTCTGACCACACCACACCGGTATGTCCCTGTGTCAGACTTTCTCAGCTGTTTGATTGTTACATCGAACACTCCATCAAATAATCCACCTAATAATCCACCTTGTTCATAATTTGTGATACTGTATCTACCATTCTCAGCATAGGAAGTAGATGTTCCAATGAGATTTGTAGTGCATGTTCCTGTACAGAAGTACTTGAACAGATCACCAGCTTTTCGGAACCTGCATGTAATTGTAAGGTCTTCTCCTTCAGTTTCTATAAAGGCTCGTCGTTGTAGAGTGACTCCACACAGAGCTGTGGAACAAACATGAACAGTTGATGATTATGATCAAGTGCTAGAATGTAGGTCATATTCAAACACACTCTAGACAGAAAAAACAGACAGACAAGAGATATAAATAGAGAAAGACAGAGAGATGGACGTAATACTGTAGAGAGACAAATGACACAGGCAGAGAGATAGATAGTACTCACCAAGGACCTGGCAGCAGGACCAAAAAAATCTCATATTCATTTTTAAACACTGTGTTCTTAAACTTTTAAACTGTCACTGATGTAAAGTGCATCTCTATCATCTACAAAGTTTTTAACTTCCTTAAACTGTCACTTGTCACCTTTTTATTGTAACCGTGATATTATGTCATCAAAGACGAGCTGCAGGAAGTAGATGCTTGTGTGGTGCTTATTTACAAGTAAGTTCTGTGGCAACACTTTGTCAATCATTTCATGCGCAATTGCTTTTGTATTTTGATATTTCACCATTCCACAGATTCCCACTATCAACCTCTTTCCCAATGTGTTCTGTTAAAAACAATGAACATGTGTCGGTCGAGTAGGTTTTTCTAAAACCTGATTGAAGTTTGACTGTTCCTGTTTGTTTGTTTGTTTATTTATTTAAGTACTTGTTTAGCTGCTCATTTATCACCTTCTCAAAGATCTTAGACACAGAACCCAAAATTGACACCGGTCGATAATTACCAGGGTCTTTTTTGGCTCCTTTTTTATTACGGGGGGAGTATTTTGGCTATATTAAAGCCTATATTGCTGCATTTATTATTATTAACTGCCTGCACCAAGTTCTTTTAGGGACTTCCGCCATCTTTCTTTATCCGGTCCGAAATGCAACTGGAAATATATGCTATAGGCTGCCACCGCAGAGAGGCCGGGTCTTCACTCGGTAGAACCAGTAGAAAGCCTAGAAACATACCCTACTACTGTATCATTAATTTTAAAATGAATGGGACCATAATTTACTAAACGCATATATGATGATTTAAAAAAGACTTTAAACTAGCGATTGAAAACAAAATGTTTATGAAAAGGTTTACTAAGGTAATACAATCAAGTGTAAAGTTCGCCCAAAACCTCATTGACTTCTATCGAGATTATAACGTATTGCGACCACCGAAGGTGTAATCTCTCAAGAACAGATTCTGCTCTCCGCTTGAATCTGATGGGGGGGTTCGTCATAATGTGTACGCACTGGCCTACAAGTGGGCGTGTCTTCAGATCAGGAAGCAGGCCGCGCTTTACCCAATCAAATGTAGTGGCCGGGATTTACTGTCTGCTCTTGCTTCCCACTGAAAACAAACCAAAATTCATTTAACAATAGCGTCCTCGGAGCAGACAAAACCACGGAAAGATATTCACATTTTAAATTGCTCTTTCATCATAGAAAGTGGGCTTATAACCAAAACGATCCATGTTCTCTGGGAGAAGTGGTGTTAGTGTTCCGTGTAGAAATATTGTTAGTGGGAATGAAAACATAAGCGCACCACCGGAAGTGGAGCGCTGAGGGCAGACCAAAAACCCCAGTTTCCTTGCGCACGGGTGCTCCATTTAGCTCCCCCCAGAGCCAAGTGAAAGAGTAAAAAACAGCAGAGGGCGCTGTTTTTCCTTTTCATTTGGCGATGGGTTCCCAGATTGCCGAAGGTGAAATAGCGACAGCTGCTTGGCCATTAATAGGAACAGCAGGCTGAACGAGAACCCGGAAGTGAGCTTCAATTCCAGCAAAGTGGGTTTGCCCCTTGGTCTGTACATCAGAAGCACTGAAAACTATCTGGGAGTAAAGTGGATGTCCTTAACATTATTGTTAGGATCCCCATTAGCTTTTGCCATGACAACATTTGAATAAAAGCATTAATTACATCAACTTTACAATCACTATAATCTATATACTAAATAACAATAAGAAATAAAGAATCAATAATAGTAGTACAATTAAAACTAAACCAAAATCACGAACAGCACATGAAACGCTGTGGCTCTGGGGATTAGTACAGGCATTGGCCGGGTTTCCCAAACGAATTTGAGCTCGTACGCAGCCTAGAAGCTGCGTAAGAGCCTCCACGCACCTGCGCAGTAGCAACCCCGCCACGCACTGTCTTTGTTAGTAGCAGCTGTGTGTGCCCTACGTGCCATCTAAACTGGCTTCAGGAGGCACCATCGTCGTAGGTTCTCAAGCGCACGGCATTACGTGTGTGCTAAAACTACATTCGCGAGACAGCTACGTAAAGCCTACGTAAACTACGTAGTGCTGTCCTACGCTACACAGCAGTTTAAACACCCTTTGCGAAAGTGAAATGGATCATAAAAATACCAGAGCCAACTGTCAGATGTCCTGAAGCAGTCCACTCCAAATTCAACTTTTGAATAATATATTTATGAATTAAATTACAGCGGTGAGGTGACATCTGCAAGGTAAATAAAACACTAAAGTGTCCCCATTATGCAAGTAAATTAAATATGTCCCATTTCCCAAATTTAATATGTATTAAAATCTTTTGAAAATAGCAGATCTACAAGCTTGTGAAGCGTTGTGAGCTTGTAGATCTGCTATTTTCAAAAGATTTTTTAACCATTCATAAACATGGCGAGCGCAACAGCTGTCACTTTGTGAGAGGAACTGGGGACTTTCATCATAACGTTTAACTATAAAACTTCGAAATTAAGGAAACATGTTTAGCTCAGCATCATTTATATACCTTTAGTTAACTTGGCATATGCTTAATATTTTTATCAGACGATCGGATCATCCGTGAGAGTACAATTTGTAAACTTCGGGTTCATGCATAGAGGACGAAGCAGCGTAGCCCTGGTTCAGAGCGTTAGTGAGTTCCCTCTAACGCCCTGGAAGACACCTCGCTCTGCGCTTGTACAAGGAATTCCGCTGCCCTGCGAGTGCTCAAGAGTAGTAAAAATAAACAAAACCATTTCGCTACTCACCAAAGCAAAGGCTGTTTTGTGTTGTTGAAAGTCTATTCTCGGAGGTGGGAAGCCTCTCAGCACCCCACCTACTCTGTAAAATACACTTTTTGGGCAGAAAATAAAATATGTCAGCGAGACGGAAATTATTTTTATTTACTCCACAGTGCCCTCTACAGATCTGGAGGATTGAACTTACCATTAACCAAAATCTGTAGAGGGCACTGTGGAGTAAATAAAAATAATTTACGTCTCGCTGACATATTTTATTTTCTACCCAAAAAGTGTATTTTACAGAGTAGGTGGGGTGCTGAGAGGCTTCCCACCTCCGAGAATAGACTTTCAACAACACAAAACAGCCTTTGCTTCTGTGAGTAGCAAAATGGTTTTGTTTATTTTCACTACTCTTGAGCACTCACTAACGCTCTGAACCAGGGCTAGAAGCAGCGCAGCCGCCCGCCCTACCCAAAAGAACAGATCTGCAAGCTATAGACACGGCATGTCGCAGTGCGTTGACAGCGTGTGTGTGTGTGTGTGTGTGTGTGTATATATATATATATATATATATATATATATATATATAAATTATATGTGTGTGTGTGTGTGTGTGGGGTCGGTCTTTTCATAGATCTATTTCGCTACGATGGGTGTTACGAGCGCCCCAGGGCGCTCGTCACAAACTGCTGCGTCGGACAGCACTCAGGGCTACGCCTCTCCCAGGAGTAGGAGGAGAGTAGGATACGCCATTCTGTCTCCCGAATGTAGTTTTAGCAGACACGTAACGCCGTGGACGTGGGAACCGATAGCACGTAGGGCACAACCAGCTGCTACTAATGAGGGTAGAGCGTAGGTTTCGCCGGGTCCCAGGCTCTTACGCAAGCTGCGTAGGCTACGCATGACCTGAAATCTACGTGCCTGCTAGGGTACTGCGCAGCCTGTGTGGACGCACGTAAGACCCGTCGTACAACCTGCGCAGGATCTCTACGCAGCATCTCTACGAATCTCTTTGGGAAACGCGGCCATTAAGTGTACTTTTAACTTTTTCTTAAATGTGTATTTTGTGTTTGTATTAGTTATGTAATAATTAGGCATTGAGTTCATCCTAGTACAGCTCTATAGATAGTAGAAGATTTGTTCTTGGTCTATGTGCTACCAGATAACCTGAACTGGCTTGTCTAGAGACATATGGTTATGTTAATTTCTTATGTATCCTACCTGGTCAACCTCCTCCTCGCTTCTGTTTCGTCTTAGCAGTCGCGTAATTGTGTCCTGATGTAAATCAAATTAGTCGAATCATATCATAGCTTGTTGCTTATCAGAAATGGAAATTCGAAAATATATTTTAAAGATATTTTTAAATATATGTTCGTGAACGGAAATGACGTCTTCCAGAATCGGCTTTCAGGGGGTGTAGTTCCAGAGTCTATTTACTGTAGCATTCGAAGATTGTGGAATAGTAGTGTCTGTCTACGCGAGACTACATACATAGACAGAGGTGAAAACATAACCACGCCTCACAGCCTGGGTGGAGATCATTTTTAAATCCTGTGTACATACACTGATTGATTGAATACTTTATTAACAGTTTGCAAATAGTACAGTGGTACGATTATTATACAATGGTGCTAAAAGGATAACGCAAAAAGCCCTAAGGGCTTGTTTCCATTGTGGTCTGTGTATTCAATTCACCGAGATCTGGACATCAGCGGTGTCCAGTGCACCTTCACACAGCTTCCACAAGTCTCAGTCCGGTGACATCAACATTTAATGTACAGTAAGATATAATTTACTTGTCAGAAAGAATTTATCAAATTAAATACTGTAGACTCCAAATTGGGGGAAACGCACAACTGACAAACAACTAGCCTACAAGTAGACGTTTTGAGCATACAGAATGTTTTTTACACTTCCACTGGCTGGAATTAGGATTGCTTGAGATGATCCCATTATCCCCCCCTGAAAGGTGCTCTTTTTTTGTGGTGATAGAACTGGAAGAGGCTCACCTGGCATCACAGCTACAGGAGATTTATTGGCTTTGTAGCAACACACAGTGGCCCTATTTGGAATTGCAGCACCAAATGTAAATCAGTCAACTTGATTTGATGTATTTCTTAAAAAGAATATAAATATATAATTCATGAACAATTTCTTAAAAATAATATAAATATATAATTTATGAACAATGACTTTGTGAACGGTATTTATTTTTGTCTAAGGTGTATTTCCTGTGAAGTTTTCATAAAATAACTACCAAAAGAAATCCACAATGGTATGGTTGTTTGAAAAAGGTTTAACCACTAAAACCCTATGTACTTCTGTGACTGGGGTCCCCCAGCGGTCTGTCCTTGGTCCACTCCTTTTTTCTCCCTCTATTCTACACCAAATCTCTTTGCCGAAAATAGCCAATCTATAAGCTCACAATGCGACACGTAGCAACAGATGTGGGATTCTATGCCCCCCCCTACTGATTTGACAGTGCATAGATAGAATTGCTGTTATTATTAACATATCCCCCATGGTCATTAAAACAAGTATAATAGTTGGTCAAATATATATTTTTTCCAATCATAAGCCTCACCTGCCACCTATGAGCTGCTACATCAGACAGTGTAAGAATTATTATTGGGGCATGCCTCCTGGTACTTCATCATGTGGTGAACAAGTAACATTGTTACATAGAATAATATATATTTATTATTATAATATATATATTTTTTGACATCCAATGATGCCTCGCCAAACGGTAGCATTTATTCTGCCACTCTGTAGCTCTTTGTGCTCCGTTGCTCAAGCAATACTGTTATCATAGGACGACAGCATTATGCTCCATTATTACCACACCTCATCTAATAACACATTATCAAAACATATACACATACACATACAGTGCACGTACAGATTCTAATCAGTGCAATCCTACCAAGACATACAGTACCCAATTATTATACCCACACAATGTTTTTTATATTATGCAAATGAATACAACATACACAGTACATGTTTGTTTTTTTGGTTGACACAATGCCACACATTCTATCTGCCAATGCCACATTCTGCCTTTTACCAGGTACTTTGATCTAATGTAAATGTAAAATAGGTGGGTAGAGCTACTATAGATATACAGTGGAAAACAAAATTACACCCTTAGGTACTGTAGGCAGCCTGGCAGAGATCTGCACTCTGCTGAGCTCCCCTTTCTAGTTTTAGGCAATTTTGAGTCTTAAGATATCCATGCTGTTGAAGCTCATCTTAAGCTAACTTGACAGTAGAGTACACAGTAGAGTCACTGGATTCGACAGGTGGAAGGTTTGGATGGACGTCTGTCTTTTTGTGGAACTGAACTTCAGAGTAAGTCATGTTGGCCAGGTCATCTTCAGGCTAGGAGAATATAAGAGTGATCTGTTTCAGTCTCGACTAGTTGCCATAGGATATTTTGTTCATTTCCCACACGCGTGCACGCACGCACGCACGCACGCACGCACGCACGCACGCACGCACGCACGCACGCGCGCGCGCACACACACACACACACACACACACACACACACACACACACACACACACACACACACACACACACACACACACACACACACACACACACACACACACACACACACACACACACACACACACACACACACACACACACTCTCCAGATTTAGCTCTGTAAGCAATTATTGAGACACCTCTCAAACTCACCTTTCTGACATTGGCATAAACTGGCTCTATGAAAGAGTTGTAAGGTTCTGCAAAACACAGATTTAGCTTTATTACACAATTCAGCCAAATATACATCCTGTACAGTGTTTCAGTTCTTTACTTTCAGTGATTCACTGTAGAAATAGTTAAATAGCTGATCACTTTTATACACTTTTTCTTACTTGGATATAGGTTATTTTTCAAAGCTAGGACTCCTATCTTAACAAATAGGGTGATGTGAAGCAAAGGTTGCTTATAGGTAGGTCATGGCAATATATCAATATGATCTGAAATTAGATATCGCAGGCCAGACTTGTTCATTGACTCTACATTATGACAGTGTCAGTATGAACCAACACAGTTGTTTTTGACGTGTGTGTGTGTGTGTGTGTGTGTGTGTGTGTGTGTGTGTGTGTGTGTGTGCGCGCGTCCACGCGTGCATGCACAAGTACGTGTGCGTTACCAGGTAGTTTTGTGGTTCGTGTCCTGAAGTAGATTACAATAGCCAACGTCAGCATGGTGATCAGGACAACCAGTCCCACAGTAACATAGACGATGGTTCCTTGGGATTACATCATCACATTAGAACAGTTATGAAAGTTTAGAGGAAGTTGTCACAACATAATTTAACACGTATCTACTGAATGAGACACAGACAGACTATTAGACAAGTACATTAACAGATAAAGAACCCATTAGTAGACAGACAGGTACATTAACAGATAAACAACCCATTAGTAGACAGACAGGTACATTACCAGATGAACAACCCACTACTCTAGGTAGACAGACAGGTAGATTAACAGATAAACAACCCACTACTCTAGGTAGACAGACAGGTAGATTAACAGATAAACAACCCACTACTCTAGGTAGACAGACGGGTAGATTAACAGATAAACAACCCACGAGGTACACAGACAAGCTATCAGCCAACTAGGCAGGTAGAAAGACAGCATAGTTAATATCTAGACAGCTCACTATGTACAGTAGGCAGACAAACAGGCAGGCAGTCTACCAGACAATCAGACACAAAGACGGACGAACAAAAAGCGCAGCAGACAGACAGACAGACAGACAGACAGACAGACATGCTGTTCTTACCTGTAACTGGAGAGGAGTTTTCCTCTCGTACAGAAGGTGTAGAGGGTTCAGAGACAGCCGGTGAAACCGTTACAGAACCATCTGGTCCTGTTGTTACGGTAGAGACTGTTCCATCTGGAGACGGAACCAATGGAGGACGAGCAGTGATGGTTGGAGCTGTGAATATTATAATAAGTGAATGCAATAATAATACAACAATGCAGACGATGATGATGATGATGAATGGAAGGTGAGATTCTAACAGCAGCTAGTGAGATTCTAACAGCAGCTAATTTGTCCATTTTATAGTTTTCTCTTACACAAGAAATAAGAAATAAATGTATGAAATTGACATCAAATGAGATTAATTAAATATTTGTTTAATACAGTCATTTCAGTTTTTTTTCCCTTAGTTTTGTTTGTTTCTGAGGAATGACATCACAATCTCACCTTCTGCCGTCTCTACGCCCTCCAACATTGTGGGCATGTACCTGTTGACCTTTCTCTGAGTATTCTATAATATTCTACGTTTATACTCACCATCTAGGA
This sequence comes from Gymnoscopelus braueri, assembly GCF_963280865.1. Lineage (NCBI taxonomy): Eukaryota > Metazoa > Chordata > Actinopteri > Myctophiformes > Myctophidae > Gymnoscopelus > Gymnoscopelus braueri. Next base: position 23,920,098 of record NC_137614.1, read on the forward strand.
CTGTGATCCGAATCTCCTCATTTGAATTGAGGAATGAAGAGGGTCTTCTGTCCACACCACACCAGTATGTCCCTGTGTCAGACTTTCTCAGCTCTCTGATGGTTACATGGAACACTCCATCAAAGAATCCATTTCTAATACTGTATCTACCATTTAAAGCAAAGGAGTAAACTGTTCCAATGAGGGGTGTAGTGCATGTTCCTGTACAGAAGTACTTGAACAGATCACCAGCTCTTGGGAACCAGCAAGTAATTTTCAGGTCTTCTCCTTCAGTTTCTATAAAGACTCGTCGTTGTAGAGTGACTCCACACAGAGCTGTGGAACAAACATGAACAGTTGATGATCATGATCAAGTGGTAGAAAGTAGGTCATTTGTTTTTGTTTTGTTAAATATTTATTTCAAATTATAAAACATACAGTATGAAATTCAGCCGTTTTCTCTGATTAGCTCTACACACACACACACACACACACACACACACACACACACACACACACACACACACACACACACACACACACACACACACACACACACACAAACCCTCTTATAGATGGCTAGCCTCTTACAGAGTCGCGCCAGAAAAACAGACAGACAGAAAGACAGACAGATAAATAAAAGACTCAAATATAGAGAGAAAGACAGACAGATGGACATAATATACTGTAGACAGAGAATGACAAATGATTCAGTTAGAGGCATAAAGAGTTTACACATACTGTATGGACAGATAATAATACACTTACCAAGGATAAGGCAGCAGTGCAGAACATGTCTGATATTCATTTTAAATTACTGTTCTTAAAATCTGTTTGTGATGTAAATGTGTCTACCGTTAAGAAAGTGTTTGAACTTCCTTAAACTGTCAATTGTCTTCCTAGGAGATAAGAAACGTAACTACCCCTCTCTCTCTCTCTCTCTCTCTCTCTCTCTCTCTCTCTCTCTCTCTTTTTCTCTCTCTCTCTCTCTCTCTCTCTCTCTCTCTCTCTCTCTCTCTCTCTCTCTCCCCCCGTATCAAACTAACCCGAAATTATCAGTCTTGAATCCTGCAATTGCTCAACCTATATTAAGATCATTATTTACCTTACCGTGTCTTTTCATGATTTTCAATAAAGTCCCTACCTTGAAGCTTGATTTGTTCTCTTAGAATAATTGTAATCAAACTTTGACATTTTTTGTTCATTTCTAGACCGTTTCCTTAAATCAATACTGAAAAACATAAGGATCATTATGACAACATCAGCCTCTTTTATCATAGGTTAATAATGTATAACCAAATATGTAACCACTTTCATCATATTGCATGTGATGGCCCTTTACTTTAGTTCATGCTGTATTCCTTTATTGCCAGAAGTGGCTCTGCTTTGTGTGGGCTGTCATTGGTCTACAGACTAGATACATACAGTGTACAGTACATACAGTAGGCTTCAAGCCCTGTTGTAGATGGCTTGGCTTTAAGCTGTGCTTTAACAGTGTTACAGTGTTGTAACAGTGTAAACAGTGTTAACTGATTTATTCCCTGATAATTCTGATCATTTCCATTTAATCTTTAACATTAACATTTTATTATCTTTCAAGTGTCTTTGTACAATACACTTTTCACTCATTAATTTATGTGTAAAGGTCAATAATTCTCATTTAATTCATGCATTAACTCAACTCAGGGCAACATTCCTGCTTCACAATAACTTTGGACACATAATGTCCTCCACAGCTGCAACATTACTGTAGCCAGTGCATATACGCAATATTGAAAATTCATATTATGAACTCTGAATTCATACACTGACAGATCAATGTCCAACTGTCTATTGCAGGGGTCTTCAGCGTATTTCAGGCCAAGGACCCCTTAGCTGAGAGAGAGATGAAGCAGGGACCCCCACTACATATTGTATAACATTGTTTCTCATAGATTTCATATAGCCTCATACACTTGTTTGACAGCACTGTCATCAGTGTTTGTTGGATTCATGTTAATGCGTATTTTCAGATATCTAACCACTTAAACTGTCAATACTTAGTAAACCTGTCCTTTGGCTCTGTACTTGGTCTGCTCTTTTTTCCCCTCTACACCAAACCTCTTTGCCGAAAATAGCCGATCTATAACCTCACAACGCTTCGCAGCAGTATTTGGCTGCCGACCCCCATCTCAGAATACTTTGTTCCAGGGACCCCCAGAAGCAAAGATTTGAGTTTAAAATGTTCGCTCTAAAAATGTATATTCAAAAACTTGCACACATCGTGCCGCGTCTATGTGCTGATGGGTTAATTTACACACTGGGAGTGTGACTGCCAAAAAAGTCCAATTAAATGTCTGGCGCCACGCTGCTGGGGTTTCCAAAATATATCTTGGTGGACAAGGGGCCTTACAGCTCCAGCAGTGTAAAAGACCTGTTATGGTCCTCAAGCTCTGTGTCCTCAAGCATTGGGTCCTGGAGAACAGAGCGTTTGGAACGAGGTCCTGGAGATCTCCTTTCCTGGAGCTCCTGGCACAACGTGGAAAACGCTGAACTTCTTCCTGCTGGAGGGCTGAAGATCCATACAGGTAGTCCATTTGAAGCCGTCTTCCTCATCAGACATGAGCTCTGGAGTTGCAGTACTCTTCCACAGTTATCATTGTAACGCCCAAACCACACCTATGCATAATGTAACGGCTAGCGCAGGTGTTTCAGGGATAAGGCTGGTGTCCGAAAATAGCAACTTTTGCATGGGAACGCCCCTTGCACGATGCTAAATCCCCAAATTGTGGGTTTAGGATCTCTTGACTAAATAGGGCTCACAATACCATTTGAGTTCACCAACTTGCTCGCCCTGGAGATGGCGCTCTACCTCCCTGAGAGCAAAGTCTTGCCACACCACCAATGCCTGGTACAACAGCAGCCATTATACAGTAGCAGTGTCCGGCTCACTGGCACAAGTTAATGATTTCCTTGTCAGAAAGAATGGATCAAATGAAATTGATGACTCAATAATGAATACACAAAAACACAAGTAGAAATCTTGAGCCTTATACTGAATTTAGTTCTTTTTTTATTTCAGAAATTGTGGTGATGTCACTGGTGGAGACTGTTTTAATTGGCTGGTGTGTCACCTGGCTTCACAGCTAGATGTAATGCATTGGTTTTGTGGCAACACCCAGTGGCCCTACTTGGAATTACAGCACCTAATGGAAATCAGTCATCTTATTGTTTATTGCAGTTTTCTTTTTAAAAAAAACTGATCGGTACTTATCTTTTCTAAACGGGGTCTTTGCTGTGTTTGTTGGTATCACTGTAGTTTTCTTGAGACTACTACCAAAAGAAACCCACGATTATTATGTCGTTGATTGAAAAGGCTTTCAATTATGTAGATAATTCTGCCCTGTAAAGACAAACAGCACAAACTTAAGTTATGTTTATTTTTAAATCCGGAGGGCCCTGCTCTGCCCTGCACCTGGATTTTGGTTTTCATACAAATTACAGTACATGTGTTCAATTTTCTCCCGGCAGTATTTCTTATTTTATTTTCATACTTGAATGAAATATATATATTGAATGAACATATATATATATATATATTTATTAAGGTCATTGGCATTTACTAATATAATGCTGGCACAGGATACACCATATATACAGTACACCTTAGGTTTTTGTACATAAATGTCATGGCGACAACAACAACAACATACATTTGATGAATAAGTATTTGTAAGTTGTAACAAGATATGTGTTAATGTATTTGCGCCAAATCTCTTTACAGAGGCATGTTAGCTAGGCTAGTCTCTCTGAGACACAAATAGAGGGAGTCACAGCAGTACACAGCTGAAGCAAGGATAACGGTCCTCATGAGTGTGAACGATTCAAACAAAATACAAGTAATGTGGAAATGGAAGACTAGATAGACGGTATCTTGTTGGAGACTGATGGAGATCTATGTGTGTGTTGGTGTGATTGTGCAGTAGGTTGTGTTGTGCTCCATGGTGGCTGCATTGAGAGTCTGGTAGGTAGAGGAGTCTGTGTGTGTTGGTGTGATTTTACTGTAGGTTGTGTTGTGCTCCATGGTGGCTGCATTGAGAGTCTGGTAGGTAGAGGAGTCTGTGTGTGTTGGTGTGATTGTACAGTAGGTTGTGTTGTGCTCCATGGTGGTGAAGTATCTTCAAACATAAGTTCCATATAAGTAATTTCATTTCATATTGAGATACAATATTAGGTGAATCTGAGCTTGCAGTTAACAGGGTTAGGAGTGGAAAATACCCAGGCAAACCCCCTTAATTTGAATCTGCTATTGATGTGTTGATCAGTCACACCCTGAAGATCCTGGTCTTTGTCCTGGAGCAGAAGCTCTCAGCTTCAAGTGTGAACCAAAACAAGTCTCTGGGCCAAGTCCTTTTGTTACCAAGCGGCTGATTATAATACTATTGTCCCTATGCAAGGTGATGGCTAAGGTGAAGGCATCTGTTCTATAATCTCTCCAAAAAAACCTCTGGTGAAGTCAGGCAGACTCAAATGGAATTCTTGTAGTATTCTGATTTCACAGTAAAAGCTTATTTCGTAGTAAGTAACACAAGTATGAACAAATGTGGTTGGGAAGAGACCAGCTAGTTCCATGTAACTTTTCTTCTTGAATCTAAGGAAAATGTCATGTTACCATACAAACATCTCTTTTTGTGTAAATCATTCATTTAAGGTTGAAAACATATATGTGTGGGCTTATGTTGAAGATAATAAGATGTTAAAGGGTCTACACCATGAAATTTTTTTTGTGTCTCTCTCAGTAGATTAAAGTGTTGTAACTTCCTGTAAACTTTCTTGACTGTTGTAATGTGATTATGTAATCGCAGCCCAAGGAACCATCCTCTATGCCACAGTGGGACTGGTTGTCATCATCACCCTGATAACATTGGCTGCTGTGATCTTCGTCAGGAAGCGAACCACAAAATTACCAGGTAACGCACGCACACACACACACACACACACATTCAGTCATTCCTTCTCATTTCATGGATTTCCAGAATGGGCGTGTCTGAACAGGCGATCTCAGAATGGCAATGTTTCTGACATCACAAACATTAAAGTTGTACAATGCAGAATCACAAATAACGATTTTTAGCAACCTCTGCTGGTCACTACCGTCACTGCATACAATTTCCGTAGTCCTCGATTACCCAATCTTCGATCTTCCAATCCTACATTCTCTTAAAATCAGCGTGAGGTTCCTTTTTGTTATTAGCGCGGTAGTTCCTGGCCAAACAGGAAACCGTTGCGGTAGTTCCTGGCCGACGTTATGACGTCATGACGTTGGCCAGGAACGTCATTTTCCCGGGAAAGTCCCCCCCGTCCACGTTCAATAGAAAATATATAAATAAAAGGCTTCCGGGGGTGAAATTCATGGAGTGGGTGTTGTGAAACTTTTGCCACTCACAAAAGATATACAATTTAACTTTAGTTTTGTTGAAAACGTTACCTAGTATTACTTTAATGATGGCAAACCCAATGTTAAATGAAAAGTGCCCGAATCGCTCCGAAACTTTTTCTACCCCCCCCTAAGTGGGGGTCTACGAACAAATACTTTGGGCTCGGATTTTGGCTCCACCCCCCGGAAGTGGGTGAAACAGGCACCTCAAACACTTGGTGGAATTGTTCAAAAATGTTCAAAGTGTTTGTTTTTTTCGATTTTGTATTTTTCTTAGATGCTTCTTTTTATGCAGAATTTTTCCTTTTTTTTTTTTTTTTTAATATTTTTTTTATTAACAGACAGAATTGCTCAGTAGCCCCCCCCTGCCCAAGAGGACGTTTTGGTATTGCAGCTGAAAGTGCTGTATAAGCCAGAGACAATTGACTAATTGGGATGAGTATATCTGAGTGATGATTTAGGCTCAAACCTTTTGAAAAAGGTTTGAGGGACATACACCATATGATATTAAATATCAAATATTTTTTTTTAATTCATGGTGTAGATCCTTTAACCAATGATTTCATAATATGAGTTTGTGCAAAAGTAAAGTTTGATAATTGGACATAATACAAGTGGGTACATTGTAAGAACATGTTAATGTCAAACCAGGCTGTGGGCGGGGACTCGGGCCACGACTTCCCAGTATTCATGTATTTGATGTGTGATAGGCCTACAGGGATTGGGGGCTGGGCTTAAACCACCTAGCTCCTCCTTTTGTGGACAGAAGGTATACAGTATAAATATTATGGTTCTATGTGAAAGCTGTGCGCTGCTAATCAGACCTTAACATGGCAGTTTGCCTGTTGGGCGGAAATAAAAAGATGCCTGACTGAAAACCCTTGGACCGGATATTCTCTTCTTGAACCTTTTTCCAGGAGACTGATTAGCCACTTTTGGAACCAGAGAGAATGAATTGAGTCTTCACTCCAGTCAGTGAGGTTACTTGCATCCGATTTATTTCAAAGTACAAACAAACAGAGTTCTTTGGACCCCAAGGTCCCACAGCCAGCTCCTGCAGCCTCACGGCTTGGAGTGGCACACACACTAAGGCACATTTCAGTATGGTCTTTATAGCAGAGAGATCTAAAGAAGATGCATGTGTGGGTGTGTGAGCTTTGGAAGGTGAGACCCCACCCCCTGGCCCAGACGTTTGCAACTATATAGGCCGGGAAGGGGGATGCCAAGACCTTCTGTCTCCCAGGTAAACAACAAAGAGAATGTTAATTGTACCCTCACACCCAGCTCAGACCAACCGGCACCTCTCTGTCTGAATCATCTCTCCTCCTGTAGCCTACTTGTGAGTACAAACATATGACTTAGATTTGTATATTATGTTATGAAATATACAGCAGAGGCTGCATTGAGAGTCTGGTAGGTAGAAGAGTCTGTGTGTGTTGGTGTGATTGTACAGTAGGTTGTGTTGTGCTCCATGGTGGCTGCATTGAGAGTCTGGTAGGTAGAGGAGTCTGTGTGTGTTGGTGTGATTGTACAGTAGGTTGTGTTGGGCTCCATGGTGGCTGCATTGAGAGTCTGGTAGGTAGAGGAGTCTGTGTGTGCTGGTGTGATTGTACAGTAGGTTGTGTTGTGCTCCATGGTGGCTGCATTGAGAGTCTGGTAGGTAGAGTCTAAGTCTGACCTGGAGACCGGAGGACAGTTCTCATAGATGGCCACCTGAGGAGAAAACAAGAGATAGATGGATAAATAGACCGATATATGTAGCCTTCATCTACCTTGTGTTGGTTGATAGATTTAATGAAATGGACAATAACTATTCAGTATTGAGATGCAGAAAAGGTTCTAATATTCATTCTATCACACTTCAACAGTGAAAGAAAATAATGTCTCTGTTCTGCCTCAGCTATAATGCAAGGTTCAGACTTCAACACAGAAACTACGGTAAAAGGAAAATCTTGTATCTACCTACAGTATCTACATTAATACTGCAGGAGTCACTGTGGAAGATGTATCCATCCTGTATCTATCTACATTAGTACTGCCATAGTAACTGTGTTAGAAATAATTAATTGTGTATGTTTGTACAGTACATGAGTAGCCTACTACAGTAGGCATAGCATAGCCAGAAGAACTGCCCTAAAGTCTTTGCACTGGTTCTGCGATGCTCTTATTTTGCTGTTATTTACTGTTATTTTTACGGTGTTGGAAGTGGCTAGTCACAATATGAGAGGGTCTCTGTCTGTCTGTCTGTCTGTCTGTCTGTCTGTCTGTCTGGACTCTGGAGCTAATCTCGCAAACCACTGAACTGACCAGCACTAAACTAGTTTTTTTATACTTTTTGAAATATTTAACTTGAATAACATTTTCCCTTTTTCACTTTGGTTAGTACTACAGTAGTAAACTTGGTTGTTGTAGTATAGAGGGAGAGCAAAAACAGGAATAAAGAGGTAGTGTTTGACCTCGTTAGACATTGTGGTGTATGGTTCTCCTCTGGTGCAGGAACCTGTGGAACACAGACACATTGAATCAAACTTAGTGGAACGAAGTCATGCAAGTTTAAAAAAAAACACACACATTTCTGTGTTGTCACTGCTGTCATATCCTACTGACTCCCCTGCCAGTGAGGAGCCCCCTCCGGGAGGACGTAGAGCCTTTTTCCTACTCCTCCCGCCCAACACTCCCTGCTGACAGGTGCCGCCACCAGCCCATAGGAGTACGTGCAATGACCAATATCCAACTCCCTGTACGGCTTCCCTCCCCCGGGCAAATTGTGTTCGCAAGGACGCCCGACAAAGCCGGATGCACCATGGTGGATTCGAACCCACAACCTCCATATTGGTGGGCACTTTCCTACTGCGCCACCCGAACGCCCGAAGTCATGCAAGTCAATGCTGTATTCTTGCAGTCACAAGGCTCGTTTGTCTTGCCATGTCTCTCCCTCCATATCAAATGCATCAAGGCTGTCAGTGCTTTACTCTCGCCACTGCAGCTGATCCATTGAGGCATGTTGAGATCATTTTGGGGCCATCAGCCCTAGCCTGATGTAACACTATCACCAACATTGGCGTTGCTCATTTATGAACTGTTTAGAATGAGGGATCATTGGAGTATTTTAAAGTTTTCTGAAATAAAATTGTGTGTGTGTGTGTGTATGGAAGTCCATAGGTCCAAAAATTAAATAATAAATACCACAATGAAATAAATAATAAACACAATGATATAAATACAAAATACAATTAAATAAATAAGAAATACAATGAAATAAATAAATGTATTTATTTATTGTGTATTTTTTTATATATCATTGGGTTTTCTATTTATTTCTTTGTGGTTCTTATTTATTTCATTGTAACTTTTAATGTCAACCTATATATATTACATGATGCCACTTTTAGCTATTTAATCAAGTCCATTGGTCCAAAAATTTAAAAATAAATATCGCAATGAAATTAATAAAATCCACAATGAATTAGATAAAAAACACAATGATATAAATAAAAATACAATTAAATAAATAAAAAATACAATTAAATAAATACATTTATTTATTTATTCTGTAATGTTTTTTTTATTTTATTGCGTTTTATATTTATTTCATTGTGACTTTTAATGTCAACCTATATATATTACATGTTGCCACTTTTAGCTATTTCATAAGGTACATTGGTCCAAAAATTTTATAACAAATACCACAATGAAATATATAAAAAACATAATGATATAAATAAAAATGCAAATAAATAAATAAATACATTTATTTATTTTTTAGTGTTTTTCATTTAATTGTGCTTTTTATTTATTTATTTTGGTATTTATTAAATGGGTTTTTTATTTCATGCTGTCTTTTCAAAAGAATGGCTTCCATTTACCCAATCATGGTTTGACATCGCCGTCTGTCAATCAACAGGAACGGGGCGGGACCATAGGGCGGGACCTATTTGCTGATTGGGTAATCCCTGGCTCTGGATTACTTTGGTCTGTCTGTAAAACTGAAGCCAGCTCCGCCATTTTTAAATCCCACTGAATATCACTAGTGTTTTTATCTGTAGATAAAGTAGGCCTATTATAATCGATTTGTAGTAAAAGTTATGGCATATGTGAATGAGAATGACTTGAGGGATGTGATGTTTACTTTAGATTAGATAGTTGTTGTTTTTTTCGCGGACCCCCCGCGGACCCCCCCGCGATTTCCTCCCTCACTAAAATGATAGCCTACTTACTTGTTAAGGTTTTTTTTCTTCACACATTTGGGGGGGGGGGGGGGGGGAGAGAGAGAGAGAGAGAGAGAGAGAGAGAGAGAGAGAGAGAGAGAGAGAGAGAGAGAGAATAAGGTGTCAACGAGGTGGTCAGCAGTGTAAATGGCTCTTACAATTTAAATAAGGCTACAATGACCAGTTACAGATACACTTCATCCACCTGAAAGGTGCGAATAGTTGCTACTATACTTTTTGGGAGGGATGTTCAGCAATAAAAATGACAGTATCAGTATGCTCAGGTTTAAAAACGTGACAGTGCTTACAGACAAATTATATGCTTGGCTTGATTAATAAGCTAAATTGAAAAAAGAAAGAAAAAAACCGATTACAGGACAACAATATCAGATATTCCCATCATGCAAGAATAAAGACAGTAAACTCAAATAGCATTCAATGTGGGTTAATAATGAAAAAATATGTAATCAGTTACTTCAACTTGATTATATGCAAGTATAAAGACCGTAAAACTATATATACATTGGGGGTGGTTAATAAGGAATAATACAAATGAATATTTGATGGGGCGCTGGGTCCGCGGAAGTTTACAAAATTGTGGAGGGGGTCCTTTGGTCCTATAAGGATGGGGACCCTTGAGAAAGAGAATGCCAGTGTTAAACATTACTTACAGCGGCCCTGAAGGTTAAATCTGTACTCCAGGTTGAACACCTGTATATCGGTATCAGAGAATGAACATTTTAAATTGAATGTTCAATAAGGAGGTTCAAGCATGTTTGTTTTTACTTTCTTTTCTTTTTTCCCCAGTTTTTTTTCCATAAGCAGAATTAGAGGGTATCCAACAACATAATTATGATTTGTTTTGGTTTTCATTTCATTTAATTGTATTATTTAAAAAATATTGTGTTATATATATACATCGTGGGTTTTCCTTTCCTTTAATGCCTATGCGAACCCGGGGGTCTGGTGAAGGGGTTAAGAAGCGGCCTGGGTTGTTTTACAATCACATGACCACCAGATCAGAGGAAGAGAATGTCCCTATTTCTAGCAGGCAAACTATAGAGTACATGAATACATTAATGATCACTGACTGATCTATGTACATTGTACTGAAAATATATGCTTTTTTATGATAGTGTGTGATGTTGTGTGAACTGTTTGCCCATACATAGTGATGTGATGTAATGTCTCTCCCCTCTGAAAAGCTTTTTAAAAAATAAAATGAAAAGTTGGTAACCAAAGAAAATAAGCAGGTTCAGAGGGTATCCAGATATATATGGTTTGTTTTTGTCTTTATTTTATGTTTTAAAATGTTTTGTTATACATAATTGTTTTCTTTTCTGAGGGTAAATTAGTAATGTCTGTGAGAACCCTGGGGTCTAGTGTGATTTGTTTTGCAACCACAGGACAGCTATGTCATAGGAAGAGATAGATATTATTGTTGTAAGCAAGCAAACAGCCGAATACATTAATATATATCACTGATAGACAATCTGTACACTGGAAAAAGAGGCACCTCTTTCATTTGCAGTGGGAATTTGTGTGAACTGTTTGTCTCTGCTTACATGACATTATATCTTATCTCAGGTACGTGATATAGGTATGTGTAAATATGTAGATAATTTGTTTACTTGATTGATCTCCTTTCCCCCTTGCACCCCCACCCCCTTCTTTTTCTTCCCTTTCTTTTTTTCTATGGAAATAATATGATGGGAACTATGCACAAAAACACATTTCACCCACTTTTTTACTTCTGTAAACCTGTGATGTAACAATAAAGCTGATTCTGAAGGGACCGGGCCGAGTTCGTAGTCAAAGAGGGCAGAGAGCTCCATTCTTTTCTTGCTCCCCTGATGAAGCAATCCACCCATAGCTATAGCCTGTGGGGTGCTCTCTCGCTTTCTCCAGGAATACCACTATCTACTCATGAGTCTTTTCTCCCTCCTCTAAGAAGTCTTGAAGAAGAACAGACACTACCATGCAGAAGGCACAGCCTTGGGCCAGGCCTTTCCATTAAAGATGGACTCCAAATGACACACCTACTAGCTCCTCCACCTCCACAGCTGTTGAATCAATCTGTTATCGGGTTAAGCCGACAAAAGACATTAGAGTGTGCATCATCCCAGGTCTGAGCACCACTGATGACCATCGCTGTGGATCACTCCACTAGATCAGGCAAGCGACCATACAGCTGCATGTCAAACGTTATATGACTGTAGCTCATGCTGAGTGATGTATCTTAAGTAGGCAGTGGTACTGAGCACTGTATCAGGATGGGCAGGGGGCAAGTCAAGCAGCGGACAAAGACACTTATTGTTTTCAGCTTCATCACCATTGTGATCTTGCACAACATTATAGGCCAACCAGCCCAGGGGAAGAGTGGAGCTGACAGAGCCAAGCAGTGTCCTCCTTCTGTGCTCTTGAAACACTGTGGTTGATGGCATCTTGGATAGCATCAGTTCTTGGTACTTGTTTTAGAGCTGGTATATAGAGACATCTTATTGGGGCCTGTAAAAATGTAGTTTTAGTGATATGACCCCATTACCAGGAGTGGCTCCTCCAGTGAAGAGGATATCTGCTAGATTCTGCACAAACTGACTGGCTATGGCATGATTCGTGTGGTGACCATTGGCTGTGAAGACCGCAAGATCAACATTATCCAACTGTGTATAGTCCCAAATTGTAGGATTTCAGTGACAGTTCCATACAGGTTCTGAACCAGATCTGAGATACCATGCTTATAAGTAAGCCTTGCCGAGCCCTGAGGCCCATAGGGCAGGAGCCTGTTTCCTTAGCGTAAGGCAGCTTGATGTACAATACAAGCACATCCCCTGGACATGACGCTATAGTATGTCGCAGGGACTTACCCCAATCCAACCATCGATGCTGAGTGCCAATCAGGGAGGCACTGGGTCCCATTAATAGTCTTTGGTATGACCCGGCCGAGGATCGAACCCCGACCTCCCAGTCTCACGGCGGACACTCTAACCACTGAGCTGGGCTGGTGCTTATAGTGGAATTTTACAGCAAGACCCAGAGTTGTCCGATTCCAATTTGTTCATTTATTATAAATTAAATATATATTTTAAAATATTTTTCAATTCATTTTATTTTTCATTTAAAACATTTAAAAACAAACAATCCTGATAAATCTCTGATAAATAATAGTAAGTCTCAACATTCACACATCAGAATCTCTGGATTCTGAAATGCAGGTCCAATATAGGCATACAATTAACTTCAGAATTCAACAACATTGTCAAATACTGTATACAGAAATGTGTTCCTGTGATCCTTCAATTTAAAGCTATATATTTTTTGAATTGAATAAGGTATTGTCTATTAGGGCCTACTTTAAGAGGTGATAAACACTATAAAGCTACCATTCAGCGTCATATCAAAACTTAATCTAGGGATGTATATGGTTTGCCCACCCAGATGGTACCAGTATGCGAAATTTGGGGTCTTGACCCAAGGACTAATGTAATCGGCTTCTCAGCGATCTGTTGCTTTGGTCTGAATGAGTGTAAAAAGCTGACCCCGCCCATGGTCCCGCCCCGTTCCTGTTGATTGACAGACTGCGATGTCAAACCATTATCCTGTTAAAGAAGCCATTATTATGAAAAGACAGCATGAAATACAAAAACCCATTAAATTAAATACCAAGATGAAATAAATAAAAGTCACGATGAAATGAATTAAAAAAATGCAATTAAATGAAAAAACAATGCAATAAAATATTTTTTTATTTTTATTTAATTGTATTTATTTATTTATATCATTGTGTTTTTTATTTATTTCATTGCGTGTTTTATATATTTCATTGTGGTATTTGGTATAACATATTTGGACCAATGTACCTAATGAAATAGCTAAAAGTGGCATCATGTAATATATATAAAAAGTCACAATGAAATAAATATAAAACGCAATAAAATAAAAAACTTTACAGAATAAATAAATAAATGTATTTATTTAATTGTATTTTTTATTTATTTAATTGTATTTTTATTTATATCAGTGTTTTTTATTTAATTCATTGTGGATTTTATTAATTTCATTGCGATATTTATTTTTTAATTTTTGGACCAATGGACTTGATTAAATAGCTAAAAGTGGCATCATGTAATATATATAGGTTGACATTAAAAGTTACAATGAAATAAATAAGAACCACAAAGAAATAAATAGAAAACCCAATGATATATAAAAAAATACACAATAAATAAATAAATGTATTTATTTCATTGTATTTCTTATTTATTTAATTGTATTTTGTATTTATATCATTGTGTTTATTATTTATTTCATTGTGGTATTTATTATTTAATTTTTGGACCTATGGACTTCCATGTGTGTGTGTGTGTGTGTGTGTGTGTGTGTGTGTGTGTGTGTGTGTGTGTGTGTGTGTGTGTGTGTGTGTGTGTGTGTGTGTGTGTGTGTGTGTGTGTGTGTGTGTGTGTGTGTGTGTGTGTGTGTGTGTGTGTGTGTGTGTACGTGTGTACACGTATGTTACCTGGTAATGTTGTGGTTCGCTTCCTGACGAAGATCACAGTAGCCAATGTTATCAGGGTGATGATGACAACCAGTCCCACTGTGGCATAGAGGATGGTTCCTTGGGCTGCGATTACATAATCACATTACAACAGTCAAGAAAGTTTACAGGAAGTTACAACACTTTAATCTACTGAGAGAGACACAAGCAGAGTATTAGACAGCTAGGCAGGTTACAGACATGTAGATTAACAGATAAAAAACCCACTAGACAGACAGACTATCACCCAACTAGGCAGGTAGAAAGACAGGCTAGTTAATATCTAGATCAGGGGTCTTCAACAGGGGGTCCGGGACCCCTAGGGGGTCCTCAGAGTTACTACAGGGGGGCCGCCAAATCTTTGTGTGATATGATATTTTTTACATTAACTACTAGCATCCCATTTCTGAGGAGAACTTTAGCCAAAAATAGCAGCTCTACAAGCTCACAACTGAACTTGTAGATCGGCTATTTTTGGCAAAGAGGTAGACGGGTGTAGAGGGAAAAAAGAGCAGGCCAAGTTGGGGGGGAAATGGTTTAATCTGCAGCACAATTGTATACAATATAGAGGGGGTCCCTGCTTCATCTCTCTCTCAGCTAGGGGGTCCTTGGCCTGAAAACGTTGAAGACCCCTGATCTAGATGGCTCACTATGTAGGCAGCAAAACAGGCAGGCAGACTAGCAGCCAATCAGAAACAAAAACAGATGAACAAAAAGCCTAGCAGACAGACATATTTTACCAGAAATTGTAGAGGGTTCAGAGACAGCTGGTGAGACCGTTACAGAATCATCTGGTCCTGCAGTGACTGTAGAGACTGTTCCATCTGGAGACGGAACCAATGGAGGACGAGCAGTGATGGTTGGAGCTGTGAATCACAACAGATTTTAGCACAAATCTGATTGAGACAGACTTTTAGACAGCCAAAGAAAGTTACACAAACAGGTACTATAGTTTAACAGATACACAGCTCACTAGTGCTGGGTTTCCACTGGCACACCACACAACACCGCCTACTTGTGCTGTCGTTTCCATATACACTGATCAGGGCCAAAGTGGGCTCAGTGGGGCCGGAGGGAAGGTTTGATAATGCCTTGTTTACATTTTAATAAGCACTTAAATTACTACAATGCACTGATAATTACTGTTGATTGCCATGAAATGTGTGGAGAGAGAGAGTGGTTGCCAGTGGTTATAGACATAGCACCACAGCACCACTTTGTCCCTGCTATCTAGGCCTGTCCCCGACTAAGGATTTCTATAGTCGAATCTGATTGGCCAATAGTTGCCTATAGTCGACTAATAGTCGACCAATGCAACACAAAAAATATATATATATTTTTGTATTTTTTTGGCATTGGCAGTCGAATCGGTCTCATTCCACTGCCAATCTCTCAGTCGAATCATGCCAAAAAGATGTTATGCAATAGAGGAACATTCCATTTGGGCTGTAGGGGTGCTTAATGTCTGATTTAACATATACTTGCTTGTTTTCTCCCAATAAATCATGATGTATATCCTATTTTGGCAAACTATTGGTTAATTAATATAACCAATCTTTCAGTCGAATTAATTTTTTTATAATAATAATTAGACTAAGAGATTGTCAGTCGACTCAGACACCCCTTGACTGATTAGTCGACTATTCGAATAATCGAGGTCAGGCCTAAGTCTATCACGTCTGTTTTACAGTGTACTCTACACTACACAGTAAATACATACATGTATGGACATCAAATTAAATAGTTAACTAAATAATTTTGCATCGTTGATTCACATGTAGAAAACATACAATAAGCTGAATTAAATCATATGTTATATGTTATGTATTAAGTTATGCTGATATTTAGTAACTTTTTTTAAGAATGAGCTCATAATCTCTCCTTTTGCGTTCTCTCCCCCAACATGGTGGGTGTGTACCTGGCAACCTTTCTCTGAGAATTATATTCTACGTTTATACTCACCATCTAGGACTGTGATCTGAATCTCCTCATTTGAATTTACAGTGAATGTTCTGTCCACACCACACCAGTATGTCCCTGTGTCAGACTTTCTCAGCTGTCTGATGGTTACATGAAACACTCCACGATCAAAGAATCCACCTTGTTCATTTGCAATACTGTATCTACCATTCACAGCATAGGAGTCAGCTGTTCTAATGAGATCTGTAGTGCATGTTCCTGTACAGAAGGACTTGAACAGATCACCAGCTGTTGAGAACCTGCATGTAATTGTAAGGTCTTCTCCTTCAGTTTCTCTAAAGACTTGTCGTTGTAGAGTGACTCCACACAGAGCTGTGGAACAAACATGAACAGTTGATGATCATGATCAAGTGATAGAAAACACACACACACACACACACACACACACACACACACACACACACACACACACACACACACACACACACACACACACACACACACACACACACACACACACACAGACCGACCCTCTTATAGATGGCTAGCCTCCTACAGAGCCAGAAAGACAGACAGATAAATAAAAGACTCAAATATACTGTAGAGAGAAAGACAGATGGACATAATATACTGTAGACAGAGACAGACAAATGATTCAGTTAGAGGCATAAAGAAGTTTACACATACTGTATGGACAGATAATAATACACTTACCAAAGATGAGGCAGCAGGGCAGAACATGTCTGATATTCATTTTAAATCACTGTTCCTAGAATGTGTTTGTGATTATAAATGTGTCTACCGTTTAGAAAGTATTTGAACTTCCTTAAACTGTCAATTGTCTTCCTGGGAGATAAGAAACATAAACCTGTCTCTCTCTCACACACACTTCCCCTCTCTCTCTCTCTCTCTCTCTCTCTCTCTCTCTCTCTGTCTCTCTCTCTCTCTCTCTCTCTCTCTCTCTCTCTCTCTCTCTCCGTATCAAACTAACCCCAAAATTAGCAGTCTTGAATCCTGCAATTGCTCAACTATATTTTTATAGCTACATTGCTATATTAAGATCATTAGTTACCTTACCATGTGTCTTTTCCTGTCCCTATCTTGAAGCTTGATTTGTTCTCTTAGAATAATTGTAATCAAACTTTGACCTTTTTTGTTCATTCTAGACCGTTTCCTTAACTCTTTCACTGCCGGAATAAATAAACAAATCACTCACTGCCAGCGATTTTTTTCTTACCTTTTCAAGTTTCTTGTCTAATTCTCCGTAACATACTCACTATGGGATATCAGCGCCCCCTGGCGTGATGCAGAGCTACATACCATAAACTCCCGGGCCATTCATTGGCTGAGAAGGGTATGTCACGTGTCCGGTAAACCGGAAGAGGTATAAAACCTCTTGCGTGACGTGGCTCATCCTCTTTCGCTTCTCTGCATGGCAGATGCTACAGCTACAAGACATACCTCAAAGACCAAACTTTACAAACTTTGTGAATTAGACCGAAACCAGCTTTAGCCCACTCGGGTGGTACTTGTACTGACCCACGGGTTTTCCTCTACTGCAAAAAAAAAAGAAGTTTATTATTCTTTCCGCTCCCGCGGCTCTCTTATCTTTTCTTTCTATCTGAAATCAAGTTTTCCTCCTTTTGCTTTCCTCGTGTTTAGCCGGCCGGCTAAAGGCTAATAGGTTAGCTCCATGGAGGCTCCACGTTCGTGCGGGCTGACGCCACGGTGCCGCTTGCTGATCGCCGCGGACGACCCTCACGGGTTTTGCATCTCCTGCCTCGGGCGACGGCATGCCTTCGAGGCGAAGCACTTCCGTGGTGCACCGGGAGGTTGCGACGACTGCGCCCGGTTCTCCAGGCGTCGCCTCGAGCGCCGTCTAGACAGGGCCGACGAACTGGCCCCAGGCGGCAGCGCCGTAGCGGATCCAGCCCGCATGGACACCGGCCCAGGTAACGTGGGTGGTAGCGCCCACCACGTGCGCCCTCATCCCACAATGGGCCCTCCAGCTGCGGGCGGTCCCAGCAGCAACCGCTCGCAGCAACACCAGAGTGCGCCGTCGCAGCAGCTCCAGTCTGCTACACCCTCCGTGCCGCGCAGCACTCCACCGGCCGCCGCAGCTGTGACCGGGGGAACCACCCGGGTGCAGCTAGCTAGCGGCGCTTCATCCCCCTCTTCCCAGCCGCTCTCTCCGAGGCCGCAGCAGGAGTACCGTGACAGCGGGGCTTCGCCTTCGTTCAGCGACGTCTCCGACGACGGCAGCGCCCACAGCATGGACGAGGGGGCGGAGGAGGGTGAGATACTGTCGTTCCAGGGGGCTACCGGGGCAGCCGCCTCCAGCCCTCGTCAGGACGACGACCTCGGGGCTTCTGGCGGTCAGCTGGGGCCCAGCTGGCCGGACGCCCAGGAGCTGGAATCCGATCCCGCAAGGCGCGACGAGCCGGTCTCGGCTATCATCGATAGAGCCTTGCTCAGATGTGGGCTCGTTCGCCCGATGGAGGAGCGTGCATCCTCCACCGGGCAAGATGACGAGTACCAGGGCTTGGCTCCCCAGGATCAGCGCGCGCAGAGGTCCAAGAAAGTCCCGGCCGCGCTGGGCTTCGCCAACGCCCTCATGTCCACCTGGGAGGTCCATTCCGAGCCGCATCGGCTGGGTTTCCCCCTCGAGGTGGTGGACGCGCCGAAGTTGGGGCTCATCGCCTGTCCCCCCATGGACCCCGTCCTGGCCCAGGGCATCATGGACCAGCGTCATCCAGTGGCCCTTACTCCCGACCCGCACTTCACCGATCCCCAGGAAAAGGCGATATCCGTGGCGGTGAAGAAGGCGTACAAGTCAGCAGCGCTGGCGGCGCGCGCGCTGAACATGGTCGCCATTCTCCAGGGCTCGACAGCTAAGCGGCTAGCCGAGCTAAAAGAGGCGTGGGGCGACGACGCTGAGGAGCTGGAGGCCCTTCAGCAACTGACCATTAAGGTCACTCGTCACGCCACAGCCTGGGTGGGGAAGTCCATGGCGGACAGCGCGGCGATTGAGAGGGCTCGTTGGCTCGGTCTGGCCATCTTCCGTCACGAGGTGGTGGACGCAAAGAAAAGCGTCATGGCGCTCCCGCTGAAGCCAGACAACCTCTTCGCTGGAGCGTCGGAGTTCCTCCGAGTCTCCACCGACTCACGGAAGGCCCAGAGGGAAGCCGCGGCGGGGGTTCTGGAGCCAGCCCCTCCTCCGTCTGCGAGACCCCGCAACGAGAGGCCCGCGGGCAGAGGTCGTTCCTCCTCCTCTCGCCGAGGGTCCAACACTTCCCGCTCCTCTTCAGCCCAGGCGAGCTCGCGGGACAGACCGCAGAGCAACGCGGGCAATCGTGGCAGAGCTTCCCCCCGCCAGCCACCCGCCTCTACCAACACAAACACCGTAGGAAGCTCCAGCCGACCTCCACGTCGCAACACAGGAGGGAAGCCTCGTGGCGGGCGGGGTAAGTGACATTGTCTCGCCGGTGCACAGACCGGCTCAGCCCGCTGTTCCGCCGTTCGTGTTGGGGAAGAGGACCGTGGCTTTTCAGGCCTCGTTGGACAGAGTCGAGGACGGCTCCACGAGTGCCAAGAAACTTTGTTGTGTTCAGAGTGTGGACGATTTATGTGTGCAGAATGTGGACGTTTTAGTAGTACAGCGCAATGTTTCAGTGAAAAGTGCCCTGTATGTACTTCCTTTTTCTCTGCAAAAGAAAATAAATGTACCGAATGTTACAAACAGTCTCGTTCTTTCACATGGCATAGGGCCTTGGAGCAGAGGGGTCCCCGTCTCGCGGGCCCCTCTGTTCCAGCGCCCTTACTGTATGGGCCAACAAGGCCTGGGGCCCCCGATTTCCGGGGCTCCAGGTATTGCTGGGGGTCCCCATGTGCATGCATTAAATCTATGTCATCTTCCCATAAGCCCAAAGTGCCTGGGGCCCCCGTTTGCCGGGGCTCCAGACACTGCTGGGATACACTCTGTAAATGCATTAAGTCGATACCATCATTCCATGAGCCCACAAGGCCGGGAACACCCGAACCCCGGTGTTCCAGGCATTGTTCGGACAACATCTGTGCATGTTTTGGGTCATATGAAGGTAATCGGAAAGGTATTAAACAAACCGACGCCGCCTTTGTCCACAAGAGGGCGCCAAAGTGCCAGTGGAACAGGGTCACGTCGGTTTTGCCTTTCGCCTCACAGGCTTCCGTCTCACGGGATGCAGCGAAACGCCACTGTGGACCGGAAGTCTTTGAGTCAGACAGAGCGGGCCTCTGTCTCCGCCATTTTGGAGGGACAGATGCCCCCTCTCTCGCAACGCGTCACGATGGGCGGGCCACGTTCGCTTGTAACGGGCGACAACGCATCCCTTACGGGGAGGAGGGTTTTGTCGCCTCACAGGCTTCCGTCTCCCAGGTTGCAGCAGCACGTCACTGTGAACCGGAAGTACTTGGCTCAGAAAAGGCGGACCTCGGTCCCCGCCATCTTGGAGGGACACTTGCCCCCTTTTCCACACCGCCTCTCGAATTACAGGCCACGTTCGCCGTTTCCGAGCGACAAAACATCCCCTACGGGGAGGAGGGTTTTGTCGACGCTACGTGCGGAGCCTTTGGGCTCCGACGGGGGGGGCGACGGCCAAGGTAGGCTTAGTTCGGGCGGCCCCGTTTGTCCGGGTGACAGCGCCGTCGGTTTCCATGGAAACAGGCAGCCGGCGCGGGCGGACAAACCGGATGTTGACGTCAGTCACCTCAGGGTTAGCACCGCCGGCGGCAGTAGCAACAGCGTCACTGCTCCCCATGGCAACCGTCCCCATAGCGACGCTCCCACTCTCCGGGCGGCCGGTGACGTCACCGGCCAACCCACTCGCTCGGTGTGTGGAGGAATGGAAGATTTGCAAGCCAAATCCTTGGGTATTACGCACAATACAGAAGGGTTACAGGTTACAATTTTCCAGAAAACCCCCAATGACGGACAAAGTGTTGTTTTCCAAGGCCACAGGTCCAGCGGCCAGTACTCTGAGGGAGGAGGTTGCCTCCCTTTTGAGCAAAGGCGCTGTCACGGAATTACTTCCGAACCAGAACCGACTGGGTTTCTATTCGAAATATTTTCTGGTGGCAAAGAAGGGGGGGGGGGGTGCGACCCATTCTGAACCTGAAGGGTCTCAACAAATACCTCACGGTTTTCCATTTTCGAATGCTGACAACCACTGCGCTTTTACGCACCGTGCGTCTTGGGGACTGGTGGACGAGTATCGATCTCAAGGATGCTTATTTTCACATTCCAATCTACCCACCGCACAGGAAGTTCCTGCGCTTCGGGTTCGAGGGGAGGGTGTACGAGTACAATGTCCTCCCGTTTGGAATGTCTCTCAGCCCCAGGGTGTTCGTGAAATGCACGGACGCAGCCGTGGCTCCACTGAGGAGGCAGGGGATCCGGTTGTCCACTTACATAGACGACTGGCTCCTGGCGGCGGGCTCGAGAGAGGAGGTGATGCGACACACGCGCGTGGCAGTCGCTCACCTGACGTCCCTAGGTTTCATGATCAACGCCAAAAAGAGCGTACTGGTTCCGTCTCAGCGGACCACCTTCTTAGGGATCCTGCTGGACTCGAACACGCTCATGGCGCGCCTATCCCAGGACAGGGTAGACAGCTTTTTGGCGTGTGTGAGATCTTTCCACGTGGGGCGTCCAGTCAGTTACAGACTGTGTATGCGGGCGGCGGGTCTCATGGCCTCAGCCATACACCTGGTCCGCCTAGGCAGACTCTACATGAGACCTTTCCAGCGGTGGATGTTGGCGCTAGGGATCCCATCCACTATGGGTTCGCGGAAAGTGGTGGTGCCTCCACGGTGCGTGGAGGCTCTCAGACCATGGTCACAGGCGCCCTTTCTGACCGAGGGGGTCAGTGTGGGGGTTGTGACGTCACGGATGGTTATCACCACGGACGCCAGCCTGACGGGATGGGGGGCCGTCCACGAAGGCCGCTCGGCCAGAGGGGTGTGGGACTCCAGTCTACGGGAGGCTCACATCAACTATCTGGAACTAATGGCGGTTTTTCTCGCCCTCAAACATTTCGAGGCTCACATCCGCGGTTGTCACGTCGCTATCAGGACGGACAACACCACGACCATGTGCTATATCAACAGGCAGGGGGGCTTGCGCTCCCAAGTGTTGGACAGCCTGGCGTGCAGACTGACGCGTTGGTGCGATTCGCATCTCGCGTCGATTCGAGCTTCACATGTGCCGGGTCTCCTGAACAGCGGGACGGACTTACTGTCCAGGGGCGAACCCCGGTACGAGGACTGGTCCCTCAAGCCGTCGGTGGCGGACCTGATCTGGGCCAGGTTTGGCCGGGCGCAGGTCGATTTGTTTGCCTCCGAGGAGAACGCGAAGTGTTCTCGCTTTTTCTCGGTGAGGGTGGGGGACCGTTCACTGGGCATGGACGCACTAGCCCACGACTGGCCGGACGAACTGCTGTATGCGTTCCCGCCACTGGACCTGATCCCCTCAACACTGGAGAGGGTGAGACTTCAGGGTCGGTCAGTGCTGCTAGTGGCTCCGGCATGGGGCGTGTGGAGGTCGGAGATAACACCTCTCCTCTACGCCGAGCCTTGGCCCCTCCCGCTGTACAGGGACCTACTACGGCAGGGAGGGGTCGACATCTTCCACGAGAGACCTCAGGACCTAGACCTGTGGGTTTGGCCCGTGAGAGGCAGACCTTGACTTCGTATGGCCTGCCCCCTGACGTGGTGGCCACCATCCAGGGGGCAAGGGCCCTTTCCACGAGGTCCGCGTACGACGACAGGTGGAACCTGTTCGTGGCATGGTGTCTGAGTCAGTCACCGCCGGTTGAGGCCTTTCGGGCCCCGGTACGCAGCGTCCTCATGTTCCTACAGGAAAAATTGAGGCAGGGTCTGGCTTTCTCGACGATTAAGGTGTATCAGGCGGCCATTTCCGCGTGTCACGAAAGTTTCGATGGCATGACGGTTGGCCAACACCCGATGGTGCGGGGGTTCATGAACGGCGCCAGGCGGGCCAGGCCGGTCTCTAGGGCTCTGTTCCCGGCTTGGGACCTGACGGTGGTGCTGGGGGCGCTTTGCCTCCCACCGTTCGAGCCTTTGGAGTCAGCGGATCTGAGGATCGTCAGCCTCAAAACGGTTCTTTTGGTTGCCCTGACTACAGCCAAACGGGTCAGCGACATACATGCGCTCTCGGTGAGTTCGGAGTGTATGAGGTTCGTGGGTGACGACAGTAGGGTTTTGCTTAAGCCAAACTTGGCGTTTGTCCCCAAGAACGGGGTGGTCACCCAGACGCCGGTTGAGCTGGTAGCTTTTCATCCGCCGCCTTTCGCTTCAGCGGAGGATAGGCGGCTACACTGTCTTTGCCCGGTAAGGGCTTTGAGGCTCTACTGCCAGAAGACGGTGGCCGGCCGATCGTCGTCGCAGCTGTTTGTCTCCTTCGGCCCGGGTGATCAGAGGAAGGCAGTGGCTAAGGCGACGCTTTCTAGATGGATTTTGGATGCCATTAAGCTGGCCTACGTCAGTGGTGGCGTTCCAGTTCCAGAAGGACTGAAGGCTCATTCTACTAGGGGCGTGGCTGCTTCCTGGGCCCTCTCCAGGGGGGTTTCGGTCCAGGAAGTGTGTGCGGCCGCAAACTGGTCGTCACCTTCAACGTTTGCGGCTTTCTATAGCCTGGACGTGGCAGCAGCGTCAGTGGCGCATGCTGTCCTAGGGGTGGCGGCTGTCTCTAGTTAGAATGGGGGGAGCTAGGCTGGTTTTGTTTTTAACCTGCCTTTTTTCTCTTCCCTATCTTCCTTCTCTTGAAGTCCCCTCGGGACCACCTGTGGTAGGTCTCCAGGGGAGGAGGGCCCCTGTTTCCTTGTTTCACTTAAGGAACGGTGTTGTGTCCCCTACCTTCCTTCTCTTAAGTCCCCTCGGGACCACCTGTGGTAGGTTCCCAGGGGAGGAGGGCCCTGTTTCCTTGTTTTCACTTAGGGGACAGACTTGTGTCTGTCCATTAGTTGAATAAGGCAGACTTGGTCTGTCAGGATCCTTTTATTAACATCATATACCGCACCCTGGCCCGGAGGGCTGGGGCGCCCGTGAGGCCGAAGGTCACGTCCAGGGGGACGGGGCCTTATGGCTAGGGGGCGTGCAGACCTGAGATTCGGTATGGCTATAAGCCCCAGGGGGGTTTATGCATCCCATAGTGAGTATGTTACGGAGAATTAGACAAGAAACTCAGGGTTACGGATGTAACCCCGGTTTCTTTAGAATTCGGAGTAACATACTCACCTAACACCCCTGTTTGTGTGCATCTGCATGCAGGAAGCGTGTTAAAGAGGATGAGCCACGTCACGCAAGAGGTTTTATACCTCTTCCGGTTTACCGGACACGTGACATACCCTTCTCAGCCAATGAATGGCCCGGGAGTTTATGGTATGTAGCTCTGCATCACGCCAGGGGGCGCTGATATCCCATAGTGAGTATGTTACTCCGAATTCTAAAGAAACCGGGGTTACATCCGTAACCCTGAGTTGTCACATAGTATTTATCTCCAGTATGATCGATGGTTGCTAATCACGGGGGGCTTCACTGTGCTTCACTGTGCTTCCGTGAAACAATTACAATAAAATGTAATCACGACCCCCCCGTTAACTTGTTATAGGCCGTTGCAAATAGCATGTCTCGTCAAAAATACATAGTAAAACACAGCAGGCGTGATACAGACGATTTCCCAAATACGTTAACCAGGAAGTGAATGGAGCAGTACATCTTGGGATCACGCCATCTCCTAGTTCTGCGTGCATCTGGGGATGAAATGGTCACTCATGTGATAGCGAAGAGCGCCATCTAGAAAAAATTGACAAAATTGTCCTTGGCCGTGTGGCCCTTTTGGAGAAAAAAAAGTCGTAAAAGTCGTCCTTGGCAGTGAATTTGAATTTAAAAAATCAGTACTGGAAAATATAAGGATTATTATGACAACATAAGCCTTTATTATCATAGGTTCCAATTACACCTAATGATATGTCGCCTCTATGGTTTTCTTTTTATCTCTATGGTCGAGCCTGGTGCCAACTGTGCAAAGGTAAGTGCCAGGTGTGAGTAACCACACTTATCCCATACCTAAATGTAACCTAGATGGCTTGGCCTTAAGCTGTGCTGTAAATATCATTGTTAACTGAACTCTGTGAGAACACATAGAAACAAACGATTTCCCATTTAATCTTTAATGTTAATACTTTATTATCTTTCAGGTGTGTAGCATTACTCAGTGTTACTCAGTGCCTGCACACACTCCTGGAAAATCTTTGTACAATACAATACATTTTTCACTCTCATGTATGTCTAAAGTTCAATAATTCTCAGTAATTCTCATTTATTTCATGCATTAACTCAACTCAGGGCAGCAGGGACCCCCACTACATATTGTATAACATTGTATTTCATAGATTTCATATAGCCTCATACACTTGTTTGACAGCACTGTCATCAGTGTTTGTTGGATTCATGTTAATGAGTATTTTCAGATATCTAACCACTTAAACTGTCAATACTTAGTAAACCTGACCTTTGGCTCTGTACTTGGTCTGCTCTTTTTTCCCTCTACACCAAACCTCTTTGCCCAAAATAGCCTCACAACCTCACAACGCTTCGCAGCAGTATTTGGCCGCCGACCCCCATCTCAAAATAATTTGTTCCAGGGACTCCCAGAAGCAAAGATTTGAGTTTAAAATGTTCGCTCTAAAAATGTATATTCAAAGATTTGCACACATCATGCCGCGTCTATTAGCTTGTAGATCTGCTATTTTTTAAAATACCCAAAGTATAAAATAATGGTTAAAATAAAAAAATGAAAGGGGGAAGCACACATATCTCCAAAAATTCCACAGTGCTGATGGGTTAATTTACACACTGGGAGTGTGACTGCCAAAAGTCCAATTAAATGTCTGGCGCCACGCCGCTGGGGTTTCTAAAATATATCTTGGTGGACAAGGGGCCTTACAGCTCCAGCAGTGTAAAAGACCTAACCTCGCATCACCAGTCTTTCCACCTCGGAGGAAAGCCTGTGCCAATTTCGGTGCCAATTTCCTAAGTGATCCTGGGCGCTACACCAGCACTACACCAGTCCCCCACAGTAGGGAGGCCAGGGCCGAGCTCATGCTTCCTTCAGGCATGAGAGCCAACTGACCTTCTTGTCACCTGACAGGGGGGAGTTTCCCTGGTTGGACGTAGCGCGTGGAAGGAACACGTTATTCCAACCAGTTCCCTTCCCCTCCATCAGGCGCCCCGGCTGACCAGGGGGAGGCAGTATAGTGACCAGGATTACAACATGTTTTTGTGAGGGTATTAACTACCCTAGGAGACACGGGGAGAACATGCAAACTCCACACAGAGTAGGCCCTTTCACCAACCCCAGGGTATGGGCGCTGATGACGCGGAGGAGAAGACACGCCCCCCAGCGCCCACAGCGTCCCCCACCGTGCCTCCTCAAGGTAGACATCTTGAGCCTCATACTGAATTTCGTTCTTTTTTTATTTCAGAAATTGTGGTGATGTCACTAATGTAGACTGTTTTAATTGGCTGGTGTGTCACCTGGCTTCACAGCTAGATGTAATGCATTGGTTTTGTGGCAACACCCAGTGGCCCTACTTGGAATTACAGCACCTAATGGAAATCAGTCATCTTATTGTTTATTGCAGTTTTCTTAAAAAAAACTGTGAACAGTATTTATCTTTTCTAAACGGGGTCTTTGCTGTGTTTGTTGGTATCACTGTAGTTTTCTTGAGACTACTACCAAAAGAAACCCACGATTATTATGTCGTTGATTGAAAAGGCTTTCAATTATGTAGATAATTCTGCCCTGTAAAGACAAACAGCACAAACTTAAGTTATGTTTGTTTTTAAATCCGGAGGGCCCTGCTCTGCCCTGCACCACTTCGGGATTTTACATTAGACTTTGTGGATTTTGGTTTTCATACAAATTACAGTACATGTGTTCAATTGTCTCCCGGCAGTATTTCTTATTTTATTTTCATACTTGAATGAAATATATATATTGAATGTATATATATATATTTTTTATTAAGGTCATTGGCATTTACTAATATAATGCTGGCAACAGCATACACCATATATATACAGTACACCTTAGGTTTTTGTACATAAATGTTACGGCGACAACAACAACAACATACATTTGATTAATAAGTATTTGTAAGTTGTAACAAGATATGTGTTGATGTATTTGCGCCAAATCTCTTTACAGAGGCATGTTAGCTAGGCTAGTCTCTCTGAGACACAAATAGAGGGAGTCACAGCAGTACACAGCTGAAGCAAGGATAACGGTCCTCATGTGTGTGAAAGATTCAAACAAAATACAAGTAGAGTGGAAATAGAAGACTAGATAGACGGTATCTTGTTGGAGACTGATGGAGATCTATGTGTGTGTTGGTGTGATTGTACAGTAGGTTGTGTTGAGCTCCATGGTGGCTGCATTGAGAGTCTGGTAGGTAGAGGAGTCTGTGTGTGTTGGTGTGATTGTACAGTAGGTTGTGTTGTGCTCCATGGTGGCTGCATTGAGAGTCTGGTAGGTAGAGTCTAAGTCTGACCTGGAGACCGGAGGACAGTTCTCATAGGTGGCCACCTGAGGAGAAAACAAGAGATAGATGGATAAATAGACCGATATATGTAGCCTTCATCTACCTTGTGTTGGTTGAATAGATTTAATGAAATGGACAATAACTATTCAGTATTGAGATGCAGAAACGATTCTAATATTCATTCTATCACACATTCAACAGTGAAAGAAAATAATGTCTCTCTTCTGCCTCAGCTATAATGCAAGGTTCAGACTTCAACGCACAAACTACGGTAAAAGGAAAATCTTGTATCTACCTACAGTATCTACATTAATATTGCAGGAGTCACTGTGGAAGATGTACTCCATCCTGTATCTATCTACATTAGTACTGCCATAGTAACTGTGTTAGAAATAATTAATTGTGTATGTATGTACAGTACATGAGTACTACAGTATTAGTCTTGCATAGCCAGAAGAACTGCCCTAAAGTCTTTGCACTGGTTCTGCGATGCTGTTATTTTGCTGTTATTTACTGTTATTTTAATATTTTTACAGTGTTGGAAGTGGCTAGTCACAATATCAGAGGGTCTCTGACTGTCTGTCTGTCTGTCTGTCTGGAGCTAATCTCGCAAACCACTGAACTGACCAGCACTAAACTAGTTTTTTATACTTTTTGAAATATATAACTTGAATAATATTTTCCCTTTTTCACTTTGGTTAGTACTACAGTAGTAAACTTGGTTGTTGTAGTAGAGAGGGAGAGCAAAAACAGGAATAAAGAGGTAGTGTTTGACCTCCTCAGAGTTTGTGGTGTCTGGTTCTCCTCTGGTGCAGGAACCTACAGTATGGAACACTGTTACGACCCACCGGGTCTAGGGGAGTAGGAACGCAACAAGGCAAGATGGTTCAAGC
This sequence comes from Gymnoscopelus braueri, assembly GCF_963280865.1. Taxonomy (NCBI): domain Eukaryota; kingdom Metazoa; phylum Chordata; class Actinopteri; order Myctophiformes; family Myctophidae; genus Gymnoscopelus; species Gymnoscopelus braueri. The sequence goes on from NC_137614.1 coordinate 23,948,648, forward strand.
CAAACTTAAGCTTTTATTAACAGTAGTCAAAAGTATGGCATACAATCAGTGCAAAAGTAATGAGTAAACAGTGCTACCAGTGCTGCTGAGTGATCAGGGCGCGGACAGGAACCAAAGCAAAGAAACAAATATAAGACAAAAGATCGCTTTCCTAAACTCTGAAATAACCCCCAACTCTGACTTCCTAACTTAGTAATAAACAAGTACCAAAGAAAACCTAACTATCTGGCTACCCTACTCTTACTATCAAACAAATACCAGGTGAATGGAACCTGCCCTCTACCTGGTGCTAAACAGTGGAATATAAATAAATACCTACTTATACTACCTGCCCTATAGATCACATTTCACAAGATGCACTTACTTAAGTAGCAATTGGTACAATGAAGGTTTAGACTGGGTACAAATACTCTGTATGTTAAGGTGATAGCTGAACTACTCCGTTGGGCACGCTGTCACTAGACTGTCGTGCATAGAGTGTCTGTTGGACTGACAGCGGCCTAGAATGAAGACATTGAATGGCTTTTGAAGAGTGGAGGGATGATGACGCGGAGCCGTGGAGTGGTATGCGCCAATAGGGGAGCGTTGGTGTAGAGTGCAGAGCTTGAGCCTGAAGCGCTCCCCACCAATCCTGGAGAAGGAGTCGCATCCCGAATCAGCATAGGATCAAACGAAGAACGAGGACAAGACAGGCGCGCGCACACCTATAACAAACACATAACACAGATCCCTACACTAACACTCCTAGCACTCTTATCCGTAACACCCCCACCCTTAAGAAACAAACCACTCTGTTTGTTTAATACATTACATCAAATGTTTGTTTTATACTTTACATCAAAACACAAAAGAAATATATATATAATATTTACAATACTACCTTATTCCAACACTACCCACTTAACCGCCCCACACCCTGGATAGAGCATCAGCCAATACATTTTCTTTCCCCTTTTTGTGCTTAATCTCCAAATTGTACTCCTGAACTATCAAAGCCCATCTCATGAGTCTCTGATTGTGATTGTACATGCGTGACAAGAAAACCAGAGGATTATGGTCTGTGAATACAGTCACGGGTAGAGAACTGCACCCCACATACACCTCAAAAAATTGGAGAGACCACAGCAAAGCTAAAGCTTCCTTCTCAATAGTCGAGTACCTAACCTGGTGCTTATTAAACTTTCGCGAAAAATAGCACACAGGATGGTCCACTCCGTCAAAATCCTCTTGGATAAAGACTGCTCCAGCCCCGACAGCACTCGCATCTACTTCTAGTTTAAAGGGCCGATCGAAATTTGGAGCAGCGAGCACAGGGGCATTGCACATGAGTGATTTGACACTCTCAAATGCATGCTGACAATTAAAATCCCACACAAAATCTGATTTGGGACTAAGCAAGGTAGTGAGAGAATACACGACTGTAGAAAAATTTCTACAAAAACCACGATAATACCCCGCGAGTCCTAGAAATCTACGGAGAGCGCGGCGCGTAAGAGGAACAGGATACTCCTTGATAGCAGCGACCTTGGCCTCTAGTGGACGGACTTGGCCTTGACCCACTTGTTTTCCGAGGTATGTGACTGTGGCTTTTCCAAACTCGCATTTGGCAAGATTCAAAGTTAAAGACGCCTGAGCTAAACGCTGAAACACTCGCTCTAACGTTTTCATGTGGTCTGCCCAAGTCGAAGAATACACAATGACATCATCTAGATAGGCATTACAGTTTGGTATGCCCGCTAACACAATGTTTATGAGCCGCTGGAACGTGGCCGGCGCATTGCGCATACCAAAAGCCATAACAGTGTATTGCAAGAAATAGTCAGGTGTTACAAATGCTGAGATCTCAGAAGCACGCTTCGATAATGGCACTTGCCAGTAACCTTTCAACATATCCAGCTTGCTCACGTAGGAAGCGCTACCTAGATTGTCAATGCAATCTTCCATACGTGGCAAGGGATATGAATCAGGCACAGTTACATTATTCACCTTCCTATAGTCAGTGATGAACCTAGGTGAACCATCCGATTTCAATTCGACCAGACAAGGGGAGCTCCAGGCACTTGTGCTGTGTTCCGCTAAACCATGCTTTAACAAATATTCAGCCTCACTTTTCATCATGGCCCGTTTAACCGGGTTGGCACGATATGCGTGCTGCTTAATGGGTTTGGTTTGGGTGACCTCTATGTCATGTTTTAACACCGTGGTTTGGGTGGGAATATCACCAAATAGCGTTGGAAAACCATTAACCAAATGAACCACATCATTACGGTGCGCGTCAGACAGATGAGTGAGGTGAGAAGGCAACGCTCTTACCATCTCAGAATTGGGCAGACGCGCGCTCTGCTGCAGAGTAGGGCGTAATATCAGCCCATCATCAACATCAGAACCAGTAGGTGTATCAGCCACAATCAATGCTGACACACCAGAGCAAACAGGTTTAGAAGGAACAGCACTGGAGTGACCCCTGGAATGATAACACTTTATCATATTAACGTGACACACTCTAGCTTTACGCCTTCTCTCAGGAGTGCTTATGATATAATCCGTGGCACTGAGCTTCTCAAGGACCTCGTATGGCCCTTCAAAACGAGCCGAAAGTGCCGAACCGAGGATAGGCAACAATACCAAAACCTTATCCCCCGGTTGAAAAAGTCGTGCGACCGCCGCTCGGTCATACCGACGCTTCATTCGAATTTGAGAATCAGAGAGCGCATCCTTTGCAAATGAACAAGCCTGATGAAAACGCTCTCTGAACTGACTAACATAGTCCAGTACATTTTTCCCCGAACCTGGACTAGCAGACATGAACTGTTCTTTTAGAACTTTGAGAGGACCCCGAATAGTGTGGCCAAAAACAAGCTCAGCTGGGCTGAACCCCAATGACTCCTGTACCGCATCTCGTGCCGCAAACAATACAAATGGTATTCCCTCATCCCAATTTCGCCCAGTTTCCAAACAGTATTTACGCAACATGGACTTCAGCGTTTGGTGCCACCGTTCCAGGGCCCCCTGGCTCTCTGGATGGTACGCGCTGGAGACCTTGTGCGTAATCTGTAGTGATTTTAAGACCTGATTAAACAACCTGGACTGGAAATTGGTTCCTTGATCTGTTTGCAAAAATTTCGGTAAGCCAAATATGGCAAAGAACTTGTGCAACGCCTTGATAACGGATTTAGCTGTGATGGTGCGCAACGGAATAGCCTCTGGAAACCGGGTAGCTGCACACATGATAGTGAGTAAATATTGGTTACCAGAGGATGTTCTAGGCAGCGGGCCAACACAGTCCACAATCACCCTCTCGAATGGTTCACCTATCACAGGTATTGGATAAAGGGGGGCAGGAGGGATAACCTGGTTAGGCTTCCCTACCAGTTGACACGTGTGACAACTTTGGCAAAACTTTGCAACATCAGATTTCATTCCGGGCCAAAAGAAATGTTTCAGGAGGAGGTTGTACGTTTTGGTGACACCTAAATGACCAGCCCACTTACTCTCATGGGCGACTGATAACACCTGCTGGCGGAAGGCTGTAGGTACAACAATTTGGAATACAGCGCTCCACTCTAACCCTACAGTAGCAAGTGATGTCCATTTACGCATCAATATATCCTGATCAAGGAAATAGCCTACCTGCTCATTCTTAACGGCGTCAGACGTCATCACCTCACTGAAACACTTCCTTAGACTCGGATCACACTTTTGAGCGGCTGAAAGAGACTTTCGGGTAATCGGCAATTTGGGAACATCACCAGTTTCGGGAACCGATGTGCACGGTACTTTGTCCTCTTTTTTCACAGTGCTACTTTTAGCAACATCAGATTTATTCCCCACATTTTCCTCTCTGAAAATTGGTCCAAGAACAGAATCTGACAAATCAACAACATCTCCTACTTTTCGTGCTTGTGCACGCGTAATTACGCACGCTGGGAACACAGTGGGGCGAGACTCAATCAAGTCATCAGGCACATAGTTAGGAGAATCCATTACCTCAAGTGGTGGAACCACCTTCCCACCCGCAATATCATTGCCCATTAAGAATGAGATCCCTTGTATGGGCAACTCAGGGCAGACGGCAACAGGAAAAAACCCAGTGATCAATTTAGAATTCACATGTACCTGGTGTAATGCCCTTGGAACATACCCCATTTCTATGCCACGTAGCACAGTGCTGTAGCCACATGAGGTTTGATCAGTAAGTGGCAACACACCAGCCAGAATGATAGATTGTGAACCCCCTGTGTCGCGTAAAATGCGCACTGGCTGCTGATCATTAGCTTCCCCTGTCAGCGACACAAACCCATCAAAAGTGAAAGGTGCAAAACATGCATCAGGATTCTCACACATCTCCATGGAACCAGGTTCTGTTTTAATCAACCCCATGCCTTGTGGCTGACTTGTACCTTGAGAAGACTGCTGCTGCGTCCCCCCACGTTTTAACTGCAAACAATTTGCAATGACATGTCCAGATTTGTGGCAATAATAACACTCCCGGTCATCCTTACGCGGCGGTGGTGACTTGGAAGTGCTATTATTAGCCGTAGAATTGAATCGAGGAGTATAAGTTTTCTCACTATGAGATGACGAGAACACAGTCTTGTGCGTGAGAACAAACTCATCTGCCAGAGTTGACGCTTTACAAAGTGACTCCACCTTCTGCTCATTTAGATACACCACAATGCGCTCGGGCACACATTTCTTGAACTCTTCAAGTAGAATTAACTCCCGCAGTGCATCAAAATCATTAACCTTACAGGAGGTGCACCATTTATCAAAGAGAACGCCTTTCTCTCGGCCAAACTCAACAAATGTTTGGTTAAATTTCTTGTGGTTTCTAAATTTCTGCCTATAGGCCTCAGGCACCAACTCGTATGCTTTTAGAATAGCTGCCTTAACAGAGTCATAATTCAGACTATCATCTAGAGGGAGAGCTGACACCACATCTCGAGCTTTGCCTTGAATTTTGCATTGAAGTAACAATGCCCAAACCTCCTTGGGCCATTTAAGTGCAGAGGCAATGCGCTCAAATGCACTAAAATAGCAATCCACCTCAGCCTCACGGAAAGTCGGCACCAACGCAACATGCTTAGAAACATCAAGGGTAGATGGAAAAGCGGAAGGAATATTCGAAGAAGATGCACCTGACTTAGATTGGGACCCTTTCAGAGCACCCACCTCAAGCTCCTTCATGCGCAAGGCAGTGTCTGCCTCTATTTCCAGCTTTCTTATTTTTAGCTGGTGCTCGAGCTGTGCTTGACGCATCTGCACTTTCTCATAAGAATCCACTTTGATTTGTGCAATACGGACGGTCACGTCATCTTTAGACCCATCTGGATCGGGCAGGGAGGGAGAATCACCACCCCCACCTGCCTGTGGCTGTGCCTCAGCATTGTCCGCTGGGGCACCAGCGCCACTATGCACAGTGAGCTCTTTTAACGCATCGGCTTCGTCAGACAACATAGGCAACACAACCAGAATATCCCTCTCCACCAATCCAGCCACCACCAGAGTTTTAAGCTCCTCTTTACCTGCCGACTTAGACACCGTGATTTTGAAATGAAACGCTATATTGTGCAAATCCTCTTTGCGACAATTATCAATTGTTTCCAATGATGGATTTTCAAGAAACTTATCGAGATTAAATGGAGCCATCCCTCTAATCCTATAGTCAACCAAACTTTACACAACCATATGCCACTTGATTACTTTGAGGAGAACAAAAACTTAAATTAACAGCTCAGGTTCAAATCCCGGACGAGCCCCCATTATGTTACGACCCACCGGGTCTAGGGGAGTAGGAACGCAACAAGGCAAGATGGTTCAAGCCAAACTTAAGCTTTTATTAACAGTAGTCAAAAGTATGGCATACAATCAGTGCAAAAGTAATGAGTAAACAGTGCTACCAGTGCTGCTGAGTGATCAGGGCGCGGACAGGAACCAAAGCAAAGAAACAAATATAAGACAAAAGATCGCTTTCCTAAACTCTGAAATAACCCCCAACTCTGACTTCCTAACTTAGTAATAAACAAGTACCAAAGAAAACCTAACTATCTGGCTACCCTACTCTTACTATCAAACAAATACCAGGTGAATGGAACCTGCCCTCTACCTGGTGCTAAACAGTGGAATATAAATAAATACCTACTTATACTACCTGCCCTATAGATCACATTTCACAAGATGCACTTACTTAAGTAGCAATTGGTACAATGAAGGTTTAGACTGGGTACAAATACTCTGTATGTTAAGGTGATAGCTGAACTACTCCGTTGGGCACGCTGTCACTAGACTGTCGTGCATAGAGTGTCTGTTGGACTGACAGCGGCCTAGAATGAAGACATTGAATGGCTTTTGAAGAGTGGAGGGATGATGACGCGGAGCCGTGGAGTGGTATGCGCCAATAGGGGAGCGTTGGTGTAGAGTGCAGAGCTTGAGCCTGAAGCGCTCCCCACCAATCCTGGAGAAGGAGTCGCATCCCGAATCAGCATAGGATCAAACGAAGAACGAGGACAAGACAGGCGCGCGCACACCTATAACAAACACATAACACAGATCCCTACACTAACACTCCTAGCACTCTTATCCGTAACAAACACAGACACATTGAATCAAACTTAGTGGAACGAAGTCATGCAAGTTTAAAAAAACACATTTCTGTGTTGTCACTGCTGTCATATCCTACTGACTCCCCTGCCAGTGAGGAGCCCCCTCCGGGAGGACGTAGAGCCTTTGTCCTACTCCTCCCGCCCAACACTCCCTGCTGACAGGTGCCGCCACCAGCCCATAGGAGTACGTGCAATGACCAATATCAAACTCCCTGTACGGCTTCCCTCCCCCGGGCAAATTGTTTTCGCATATACGCCCGACAAAAACAAAATGAACAAAAAGCCTAGCAGACAGACATATTTTACCAGAAATTGTAGAGGGTTCAGGGACAGCTGGTGAGACCGTTACAGAATCATCTGGTCCTGCAGTGACTGTAGAGACTGTTCCATCTGGAGACGGAACCAATAGAGGACGAGCAGTGATGGTTGGAGCTGTGAATCACAACAGATTTTAGCACAAATCTGAATGAGACAGACTTTTAGATAGCTAAAGAAAGTTATACAAACAGGTACTATAGTTTAACAGATACACAGCTCACTAGTGCTGGGTTTCCACTGGCACACCACACAACACCGCCTACTTGTGCCGTCCTTTCAATATACAAGGATCAGGGCCAAAGTGGCCTCAGTGGGGCCGGAGGGAAGGTTTGATAATGCCTTGTTTACATTTTAATAAACACTTCAATTACTACAATGCACTGATAATTACTGTTGATTGCCATGAAATGTGTGGAGAGAGAGAGTGGTTGCCAGTGGTTATAGACATAGCACCACAGCAGCACTTTGTCCCTGCTATCTAAGCCTGTCCCCGACTAAGGATTTCTATAGTCGAATCTGATTGGCCAATAGTTGCCTATAGTCGACTAATAGTCGACTAATGCAACAATTTTTTGGGGCATTGGCAGTCGAATCAGTTTCATTCGACTGCCAATCTCTCAGTCGAATCATGCCAAAAAGATGTTATGCAATAGAGGAACATTCCATTTGGGCTGTAGGGGTGCTTAATGACTGATTTAACATATACTTGTTTTCTCCCAATAAATCATGATGTATATCCTATTTTGGCAAACTATTGGTTAATTAATATAACCAATCTTTTAGTCAAATATTTTTTTTAAAAATAATAATACTTAGACTAAGCCGGATGCACCATGGTGGATTCGAACCCACAACCTCCATATTGGTGGGCACTTTCCTACTGCGCCACCCGAACGCCCGAAGTCATGCAAGTCAATGCTGTATTCTTGCAGTCACAAGGCTCGTTTGTCTTGCCATGTCTCTCCCTCCATATCAAATGCATCAAGGCTGTCAGTGCTTTACTCTCGCCACTGCAGCTGATCCATTGAGGCATGTTGAGATCATTTTGGGGCCATCAGCCCTAGCCTGATGTAACACTATCACCAACATTGGCGTTGCTCATTTATGAACTGTTTAGAATGAGGGATCATTGGAGTATTTTAAAGTTATCTGAAAAAAAAAAGTGTGTGTGCGCGTGCGCGCGCGCGCGCATATGTGCAGAGTACAGCCAATGGCCCCCCCGTGTGTGTGTGTGTGCACACGTATGTTACCTGGTAATTTTGTGGTTCGCTTCCTGACGAAGATCACAGTAGCCAATGTTATCAGGGTGATGATGACAACCAGTCCCACTGTGGCATAGAGGATGGTTCCTTGGGCTGCGATTACATAATCACATTACAACAGTCAAGAAAGTTTACAGGAAGTTACAACACTTTAATCTACTGAGAGAGACACAAGCAGAGTATTGGACAGCTAGGCAGGTTACAGACATGTAGATTAACAGATAAACAACCCACTAGGTAGATAGACAGACTATCACCCAACTAGGCAGGTAGAAAGACAGGCTAGTTAATATCTAGATCAGGGGTCTTCAACAGGGGGTCCGGGACCCCTAGGGGGTCCTCAGAGTTACTACAGGGGGGCCGCCAAATCTTTGTGTGATAGCATCCCATTTCTGAGGAGAACTTTAGCCAAAAATAGCAGCTCTACAAGCTCACAACTGAACTTGTAGATCGGCTATTTTTGGCAAAGAGGTAGACGGGTGTAGAGGGAAAAAAGAGCAGGCCAAGTTGGGGGAAAGATGGTTTAATCTGCAGCACAATTTTATACAATATAGAGGGGGTCCCTGCTTCATCTCTCTCAGCTAGGGGGTCCTTGGCCTGAAAACGTTGAAGACCCCTGATCTAGATGGCTCACTATGTAGGCAGCAAAACAGGCAGGCAGATAGCAGCCAATCAGAAACAAAAACAGATGAACAAAAAGCGTAGCAGACAGACAAATTTTACCAGAAATTGTAGAGGGTTCAGGGACAGCTGGTGAGCCCGTTACTGAATCATCTGGTCCTGCAGTGACTGTAGAGACTGTTCCATCTGGAGACGGAACCAATGGAGACGGAACCAATGGAGGACGAGCAGTGATGGTTGGAGCTGTGAATCACAACAGATTTTAGCACAAATCTGAATGAGACAGACTTTTAGACAGCTAAAGAAAGTTACACAAACAGGTACTATAGTTTAACAGATACACAGCTCACTAGTGCTGGGTTTCCACTGGCACACCACACAACACCGCCTACTTGTGCCGTCCTTTCAATATACAAGGATCAGGGCCAAAGTGGGCTCAGTGGGGCCGGAGGGAAGGTTTGATAATGCCTTGTTTACATTTTAATAAACACTTAAATGACTACAATGCACTGATAATTACTGTTGATTGCCATGAAATGTGTGGGGAGAGAGAGTGGTTGCCAGTGGTTATAGACATAGCACCACAGCACCACTTTGTCCCTGCTATCTAGGCCTGTCCCCGACTAAGGATTTCTATAGTCGAATCTGATTGGCCAATAGTTGCCTATAGTCGACTAATAGTCGACTAATGCAACACAAAAAATATATATATATTTTTGTATTTTTTTTGGCATTGGCAGTCGAATCAGTCTGATTCGACTGCCAATCTCTCAGTCGAATCATGCCAAAAAGATGTTATGCAATAGAGGAACATTTCATTTGGGCTGTAGGGGTGCTTAATGACTGATTTAACATATACTTGCTTGTTTTCTCCCAATAAATCATGATGTATATCCTATTTTGGCAAACTATTGGTTAATTAATATAACCAATCTTTCAGTCGAATACATTTTTTAATAATAATAATTAGAAGAGATTGTCAGTCGACTCAGACACCCCTTGACTGATTAGTCGACTATTCGAATAATCGAGGTCAGGCCTACTGCTATCACGTCTGTTTTACAGTGTACTCTACACTACACAGTAAATACATACATGTATGGACATCAAATTAAATGGTTAACTAAATAATTTTGCATCGTTGATTCACATGTAGAAAACATACAATAAGCTGAATTAAATCATATGTTATATGTTATGTATTAAGTTATGCTGATATTTAGTTACTTTTTTTAAGAATGAGCTCATAATCTCTCCTTTTGCGTTCTCTCCCCCAACATGGTGGGTGTGTACCTGGCAACCTTTCTCTGAGCATTCCATTATATTCTACGTTTATACTCACCATCTAGGACTGTGATCCGAATCTCCTCATTTGAATTGAGGGGAGAAAAGAGTCCTCTGTCCACACCACACCAGTATGTCCCTGTGTCAGACTTTCTCAGCTGTCTGATGGTTACATGAAACACTCCATCACTAAAGAATCCACCTTGTTCATTTGCAATACTGTATCTACCATTCTCAGCATAGGACGTAGATGTTCCAATGAGATCTGTAGTGCATGTTCCTCTACAGAAGGACTTGAACTGATCACCAGCTGTTGGGAACCTGCAAGTAATTGTAAGGTCTTCTCCTTCAGTTTCTATAAAGACTTGTTGTTGTAGAGTGACTCCACACAGAGCTGTGGAACAAACATGAACAGTTGATGATCATGATCAAGTTGTAGAAAGTAGGTCATATTCAAACACTAGACAGATTTTTTTAGTTTTTTGTTAAATATTTCTTTTAAATTATAAAACATATATAAATACAGTATGAAATCCAGCCGCTTTCCAGATTAGCTCTGGACACACACACATACACTCACTCACACACACACACACACACACACACACACACACACACACACACACACACACACACACACACACACACACACACACACACACACACACACACACACACACAGACCCTCTCATAGATGGCTAGCCTCCTACAAAGCCACGCCAGAAAAACTGAAAGACAGACAGATAAATAAAAGACTCAAATATACTGTAGAGAGAAAGACAGACAGATGGACATAATATACTGTAGACAGAGACTGACAAATGATTCAGTTAAGAGGCATAAAGACATTTATACATACTGTATGGACAGATAATAATTTACACTTACCAAGGATAAGGCAGCAGGGCAGAACATGTCTGATATTCATTTTAAAACACTGTTCCTAAAATCTGTTTGTGATGTAAATGTGTCTACCGTTTAGAAAGTATTTGAAGTTCCTTAAATTGTCAATCGTCACATTTGTCACTTCCTGGGAGATAAGAAACATAACTACCCGTCTCTCTCTCTCTCTCTCTCTCTCACACTCACACACACACACACACACACACACACACACACACACACACACACACACACACACACACACACACACACACACACAGAATGGGTGTTTGGATTGTTGGACACACACACACACACACACACACACACACACACACACACCACGCAGAAGGCAACACGGCAACAGTGTGTCGCGAGCGAGCGCGTGCACCAAACACCCACGGCAACAGTGTGTCGCGCGCCCCAAGACACCACCACAGAGGTTAGTCAAATTATAGGAGGATGGTCAAGCCTAGTGCCAACTGTGCAAAGCTAAGTGCCAGGTGTGAGTAACCACACTTATCCCATAATGTAATAATGTATAACCAAATAATGTAACCACTTTCATCATATTGCATGTGATGGCCCTTTACTTTAGTTCATGCTGTATTCGTTTATTGCCAGAAGTGGTTCTGTTTTGTGTGGGCTGTCATTGGTCTACAGACTAGATACATACAGTGTACAGTACATACAGTAGGCTACAAGCCCTGTTGTAGATGGCTTGGCTTTAAGCTGTGCTGTAACAGTGTTACAGTGTTGTAACAGTGTAAACAGTGTTAACTGATTTATTCCCTGATAATTCTGATCATTTCCATTTAATCTTTAACATTAACATTTTATTATTTTTCAAGTGTCTTTGTACAATACACTTTTCACTTTCATGAATTTATGTGTAAAGGTCAATAATTCTCAGTAATTCTCATTTAATTCATGCATTAACTCAACTCAGGGTAACATTCCTGCTTCACAATAACTTTGGACACATAATGTCCTCCACAGCTGCAACATTACTGTAGCCAGTGCATATACGCAATATTGAAAATTCATATTATGAACTTTGAATTCATACACTGACAGATCAATGTCCAACTGTCTATTGCAGGGGTCTTCAACGTATTTCAGGCCAAGGACCCCTTAGCTGAGAGAGAGATGAAGCAGGGACCCCCACTACATATTGTATAACATTGTTTTTCATAGATTTCATATAGCCTCATACACTTGTTTGACAGCACTGTCATCAGTGTTTGTTGGATTCTTGTTAATGTATTTTCAGATATCTAACCACTTAGTAAACCTGTCCTTTGGCTCTGTACTTGGTCTACTCTTTTTCCCCTCTACACCAAACCTCTTTGTCGAAAATAGCCGATCTATAACCTCACAACGCTTCGCAGCAGTATTTGGCTGCCGACCCCCATCTCAGAATTCTTTGTTCCAGGGACCCCCAGAAGCAAAGATTTGAGTTTAAAATGTTCGCTCAAAAAATGTATATTCAAAAACTTGCGCACATCGTGCCGCGTCTATGAGCTTGTAGATCTGCTATTTTTGAAATTACCCAAAGTATAAAATGATGGTTAAAATAAAAAAATTAAAGAGGGAAGCACACATATCTCCAAAAATTGCTGATGGGTTAATTTACACACTGGGAGTGTGACTGCCAAAAAAGTCCAATTAAATGTCTGGCGCCACGCTGCTAGGGTTTCCAAAATATATCTTGGTGGACAAGGGTCCTTACAGCTCCAGCAGTGTAAAAGACCCGTTATGGTCCTCAAGCTATGTGTCCTCAAGCATTGGGTCCTGGAGAACACAGCGTTTGGAACGAGGTCCTGGAGATCTCCTTTCCTGGAGCTCCTGGCACAACGTGGAAAACGCTGAACTTCTTCCTGCTGGAGGGCTGAAGATCCATACAGGTAGTCTATTTGAAGCCGCCTTCCTCATCAGACATGAGCTCTGGAGTTGCAGTACTCTTCCACAGTTGTTATTGTAACGCCCAAACCACACCTATGCATAATGTAACGGCTAGCGCAGGTGTTTCAGGGATAAGCCTGGTGTCCGAAAATAGCAACTTTTGCACGGGAACGCCCCTTGCACAATGCTAAATTCCCAAATTGTGGGTTTAGGATCTCTTGACTAAATAGGGCTCACAATACCATTTGAGTTCACCAACTTGGTCGCCCTGGAGATGGCGCTCTACCTCCCTGAGAGCAAAGTCTTGCCACACCACCAACGCCTGGTACAACAGCAGCCATTATAGCAGTGTCCGGCTCACTGGCACAAGTTAATGATTTCCTTGTCAGAAAGAATGGATCAAATGAAATAATGACTCAATAATGAATACACAAAAACACAAGTAGAAATCTTGAGCCTTATACTGAATTTAGTTCTTTTTTTATTTCAGAAATTGTGGTGATGTCACTGGTGGAGACTGTTTTAATTGGCTGGTGTGTCACCTGGCTTCACAGCTAGATGTAATGCATTGGTTTTGTGGCAACACCCAGTGGCCCTACTAAATAACTATTTCTTATTTTATTTTCATACTTGAATGAAATATATATATTGAATGAACATATATATATATATTTTTTTTATTAAGGTCATTGGCATTTACTAATATAATGCTGGCACAGGATACACCATATATACAGTACACCTTAGGTTTTTTACATAAATGTCACGGCGACAACAACAACAAACATACATTTGATGAATAAGTATTTGTAAGTTGTAACAAGATATGTGTTAATGTATTTGCGCCAAATCTCTTTACAGAGGCATGTTAGCTAGGCTAGTCTCTGGTAGGTAGAGGAGTCTGTGTGTGTTGGTGTGATTGTACAGTAGGTTGTGTTGGGCTCCATGGTGGCTGCATTGAGAGTCTGGTAGGTAGAAGAGTCTGTGTGTGTTGGTGTGATTGTGCAGTAGGTTGTGTTGGGCTCCATGGTGGCTGCATTGAGACCCTCGTAGGTAGAGTCTAAGTCTGACCTGGAGACCGGAGGACAGTTCTCATAGATGGCCACCTGAGGAGAAAACAAGAGATAGATGGATAAATAGATTGATATATGTAGCCTTCATCTACCTTGTGTTGGTTGGATAGATTTAATGAAATGGACAATAACTATTCAGTATTGAGATGCAAAAACGGTTCTAATCTTCATTCTATCACACATTCAACAGTGAAAGAAAATAATGTCTCCCTTCTGCCTCAGCTATAATGCAAGGTTCAGACTTCAACGCACAAACTACGGTAAAAGGAAAATCTTGTATCTACCTACAGTATCTACATTAATACTGCATTAGTCACTGTGGAAGATGTACTCCATCCTGTATCTATCTACATTAGTACTGCCATAGTAACTGTGTTAGAAATAATTAATTGTGTATGTATGTACAGTACATGAGTAGCCTACTACAGTATTAGTCTTGCATAGCCAGAAGAACTGCCCTAAAGGTTCTGCGATGCTGTTATTTTGCTGTTATTTACTGTTATTTTTACGGTGCTGGAAGTGGCTAGTCACAATATGAGAGGGTCTCTGACTGTCTGTCTGTCTGTCTGTCTGTCTGTCTGTCTGTCTGTCTGTCTGTCTGTCTGGAGCTAATCTTGCAAACCACTGAACTGACCAGCACTAAACTAGTTTGTTATACTTTTTTAAATATTTAACTTGAATAACATTTTCCCTTTTTCACTTTGGTTAGTACTACAGTAGTAAACTTGGTTGTTGTAGTATAGAGGGAGAGCAAAAACAGGAATAAAGAGGTAGTGTTTGACCTCGTTAGACATTGTGGTGTATGGTTCTTCTCTGGTGCAGGAACCTATGGAACACAGACACATTGAATCAAACTTAGTGGAACGAAGTCATGCAAGTTTAAAAATAAACACACACATTTCTGTGTTGTCACTGCTGTCATATCCTACTGACTCCCCTGCCAGTGAGGAGCCCCCTCCGGGAGGACGTAGAGCCTTTTTCCTACTCCTCCCGCCCAACACTCCCTGCTGACAGGTGCCGCCACCAGCCCGTAGGAGTACGTGCAATGACCAATATCCAACTCCCTGTACGGCTTCCCTCCCCCGGGCAAATTGTGTTCGCAAGGACGCCCGACAAAGCCGGATGCACCATGGTGGATTCGAACCCACAACCTCCATATTGGTGGGCACTTTCCTACTGCGCCACCCGAATGCCCGAAGTCATGCAAGTTAATGCTGTATTTTTTACAGTTGTCACAAGGCTTGTTTGTCTTGCCATGTCTCTCCCTCCACATCAAATGCATCAAGGCTGTCAGTGCTTTACTCTCGCCACTGCAGCTGATCCATTGAGGCATGTTGAGATCATTTTGGGGCCATCAGCCCTAGCCATCAGCCCGTGCGTGCGCGCGCACGTATGTTACCTGGTAATTTTGTGGTTCGCTTCCTGACGAAGATCACAGCAGCCAATGTTATCAGGGTGATGATGACAACCAGTCCCACTGTGGCATAGAGGATGGTTCCTTGGGCTGCGATTACATAATCACATTACAACAGTCAAGAAAGTTTTCCTGAAGTTACACCACTTTAATCTACTGAGAGAGACACAAGCAGAGTATTGGACAGCTAGGCAGGTTACAGACATGTAGATTAACAGATAAACAACCCACTAGGTAGATAGACAGACTATCACCCAACTAGGCAGGTAGAAAGACAGGCTAGTTAATATCTAGATCAGGGGTCTTCAACAGGGGGTCCGGGACCCCTAGGGGGTCCTCAGAGTTACTACAGGGGGGCCGCCAAATCTTTGTGTGATATGATATTTTTTACATTAACTACTAGCATCCCATTTCTGAGGAGAACTTTAGCCAAAAATAGCAGCTCTACAAGCTCACAACTGAACTTGTAGATCGGCTATTTTTGGCAAAGAGGTAGACGGGTGTAGAGGGAAAAAAGAGCAGGCCAAGTTGGGGGAAAGATGGTTTAATCTGCAGCACAATTTTATACAATATAGAGGGGGTCCCTGCTTCATCTCTCTCTCAGCTAGGGGGTCCTTGGCCTGAAAACGTTGAAGACCCCTGATCTAGATGGCTCACTATGTAGGCAGCAAAACAGGCAGGCAGACTAGCAGCCAATCAGAAACAAAAACAGATGAACAAAAAGCCTAGCAGACAGACATATTTTACCAGAAATTGTAGAGGGTTCAGAGACAGCTGGTGAGACCGTTACAGAATCATCTGGTCCTGCAGTGACTGTAGAGACTGTTCCATCTGGAGACGGAACCAATGGAGGACGAGCAGTGATGGTTGGAGCTGTGAATCACAACAGATTTTAGCACAAATCTGAATGAGACAGACTTTTAGACAGCTAAAGAAAGTTACACAAACAGGTACTATAGTTTAACAGATACACAGCTCACTAGTGCTGGGTTTCCACTGGCACACCACACAACACCGCCTACTTGTGCCGTCGTTTCCATATACAAGGATCAGGGCCAAAGTGGGCTCAGTGGGGCCGGAGGGAAGGTTTGATAATGCCTTGTTTACATTTTAATAAACACTTAAATGACTACAATGCACTGATAATTACTGTTGATTGCCATGAAATGTGTGGGGAGAGAGAGTGGTTGCCAGTGGTTATAGACATAGCACCACAGCACCACTTTGTCCCTGCTATCTAGGCCTGTCCCCGACTAAGGATTTCTATAGTCGAATCTGATTGGCCAATAGTTGCCTATAGTCGACTAATAGTCGACTAATGCAACACAAAAAATGTATATATTTTTGGGCGGTGAAACCGCCCCTATATGTGAGGTTTGGATATTTGCACCCCCCAATCCTGCGCTGTGATTGGCCACCAGTGTACCCCCCTAACCCTGCACCGTGATTGGCCAATCACAGTCTATTCAGGACTGTGATTGGCTAGTGAAACATGACACATGTGCATAGCCCTATAAATAGGACTATGCACTTAAAAAAAACACATTTATGGGTTTTTTTTAAGTTAGGGGTGTACAATGGTTGGTCCACAATATTACTTTTCTTTAAGTGAACTTCCATCACTGTGATGACCACTGTGACCACACCGCCCACTTCACACTGGGTGTGATTTTTTTTGTATTTTTTTTGGCATTGGCAGTCGAATCAGTCTGATTTGACTGCCAATCTCTCAGTCGAATCATGCCAAAAAGATGTTATGCAATAGAGGAACATTCCATTTGGGCTGTAGGGGTGCTTAATGACTGATTTAACATATACTTGCTTGTTTTCTCCCAATAAATCATGATGTATATCCTATTTTGGCAAACTATTGGTTAATTAATATAACCAATTTTTCAGTCGAATACATTTTTTTATAATAATAATTAGACTAAGAGATTGTCAGTCGACTCAGACACCCCTTGACTGATTAGTCGACTATTCGAATAATCAAGGTCAGGCCTACTGCTATCACGTCTGTTTTACAGTGTACTCTACACTACACAGTAAATACATACATGTATGGACATCAAATTAAATGGTTAACTAAATAATTTTGCATCGTTGATTCACTTGTAGAAAACATACAATAAGCTGAATTAAATCATATGTTATATGTTATGTATTAAGTTATGCTGATATTTAGTTACTTTTTTTATGAATGAGCTCATAATCTCTTCTTTTGCGTTCTCTCCCCCAACATCTGAGCATTCCATTATATTGTACGTTTATACTCACCATCTAGGACTGTGATCCGAATCTCCTCATTTGAATCACCAATGAATCTTCTGTCCACACCACACAAGTATGTCCCTGTGTCAGACTTTCTCAGTTGTCTGATGGTTACATGAAACACTCCATCATCAAAGAATCCACCTTGTTCATTTGTAATACTGTATCGACCATTCACAGCATAGGAGTCAGCTGTTCTTATGAGATCTGTAGTGCATGTTCCTATACAGAAGTATACAGATAAGAAGAACAGATAACCAGCTCTTCTGCATGGAATTGTAAGGTCTTCTCCTTCAGTTTCTATAAAGACTTGTTGTTGTAGAGTGACTCCACACAGAGCTGTGGAACAAACATGAACAGTTGATGATCATGATCAAGTGGTAGAAAGTAGGTCATATTCAAACACAGTCTAGACAGAAAAAACTGACAGACAAGAGACATAAATAGGGAAAGACAGAGAGATGGACATAATACTGTAGAGAGACAAATGACACAGGCAGAGAGATAGATAGTACTCACCAAGGATCAGGCAGCAGGACAATTTTTTTTTCATATTCATTTTTAAACACTGGGTTCTTAAACTTTCACTGATGTAAAGTGCTTCTCTATCATCTACAAAGTGTTTTAACTTCCTTAAACTGTCTCCTTTTATTGTCGTGATATGTCATCAAAGACGAGCTGCAGGAAGTAGATGCTCGTGTGGTGCTTATTTACAAGTAAGTTCTGTGGCAACATTTCGTCAATCATTTCATGCGCAATCATCCGAGTTGAAATAAAGGTTATGATGATGATGATGAATCGTTCTATTGTATTTAGATTTTTCAAAAGATCCCCTTTTGATTTATTAAAAATGCATTCGGTTCGAGGAATACAAAGTCCTTGGACTTATTTCCATTGTGGTCCTCTTACAAGCAACAGTTAATAAGTTAAAAAAATATTTCAATACAAAACAAATGACAAAACATGTATATATACACATACATAAAAACAAGTGCTCTCCCTAGACTAATGACCCTCTATAGGGGAACCTTTTTTAATAGACATGCTTTTGTCTGCTGCTTAAAAGACCTCAGATTGGTTGTCAGTTTGACACTGATTTCTAGGCACTTCCACTGTGTGGCTCCTATGTAAGTAAATGATTCCTTTCCAACTTTACTTTTAAAAGTAGGATGGCTCACATCTGCTACACCGGCTCTGGTGTAGCAGGCTCTGTGTGTACTTCGCTTACCTGAGTGAAACATTTCTTAAAAATATGGGGACCTCGCCATACACTGTATGATCTTATGGACCATGGTCAGCCTGGCCATGGTAACCCTGGACTCTACTGGGAGCCAGTTGAGCTCTCTAAACTGGTTCCTTCCTATATAGGCTCTATAGGGCCCAACCCTAGTATGACCCTGATTAGTCTATTCTGAGCAAACGTAACTTGGTTTTGAGGGATTTGTTTAGGGCCTTGAAGCAAAATCAAAATGGCACAAAATAAGGGAGTTGGCCACCACCAGTCTAGTCTCCCTATCTAAGTACCTTGATGTCCGAGCCATGTCAGTCCGGAGACCTTGCTCAGTACCTTGCATGCCATATTTCGGCCGTCTAAGTTACCCTCCAAAATACGACCCAGGTATTTCACTGATGATTCTGCTGCTATGTCGTCCCAATTTAGCTTGACCTTGAAATCAGGGCACCCAATTAGATTTTGGAGCCAAAAATAATTGATTCTGTCTTCCCAGAGTGTAAAGATAACTTCTTATTAATAAGCCAGGAGTTGACATTGGCCAATTCCTCACTCAGGGAGATCTCCAGAGTGTCTTGATCCTCATGGGACATCAGCAGAGCAGAATCATCAGCGTACAGGCCAGGAACAAATCACAGTTACAGGCGTTTGTCATATCATTCACGTTCACTAAAAACAGGGCAGGACCTAGAATGCTTCCTTGAGGAACTCCACATTCCATGATGTTAGGGTCAGACAAAACACCATTTACCATTTACCCGTCAGGTAGGATTTAAACCACCTGCATGATGCCCTGTCAGCCCCTAGGCTATCTGAAAACAGCCGATCCACAGGCCCATGACGGGCCGCATTGCAACAGTGATGCCAGGACTCAATAGGTCAACACGGCCCCTCCTCATCCAAATACCTCTTAAATAGTTGAAGTAATTGAAGTAATTCATATTTGGACTTTGTTGTACCTCCACACTCAGTCCATTCTATAATTAGTGCAGTCTTGCATTCGACAAGGGACATGAACTTCATGGCATGTGATTGTGAAAACAGTATGTTTGTGTGATCCAGATACTACCTTGTTAACTATTCTAATGGCTCTTTTTTTGTAGAATGCATCATGGTTTTAGATTACCTTTATAAGTGTTACCCCAAATCAATCTCTACACAATAATTGAGATATGGTAGTACAAGTGAGCAATATAAAATATAAAGAGATTTATGATCCAAAAAGTGTTTTGTTTTCCCCAGAACTGCAATGCTTCGGGCAAGCTTTGTTCTCTGATTTTGTGGCTCAGTAATACACCCAGAAATGTATTTTCAGATACTCTTTCAATGTTAATATTATCTATATCATCATTTGTACTTGTGTATCTATTTTACGGTTTCCAAATAACATAAGCTTAGTTTTGTTTACATTTAATGACGATTTATTTATATCAAACCAATGTTTTAATGTATTCATTTCTGTTGTGGTGGCCTCCAAAAGCTGTTGTAGAGTTGTAGAGAACAAAATTTCAACATATTTGACAAAATATCATTGATGTATAAAATAAACAGTATTGGGCCTAACACTGACCCCTGTGGGACTCAGTAATGTCAGCCCATGATGATTTATATTAGTCACCCATCTGTACAAACTGTTGCCTGTGTTGCATGTAACTTTTCAACTACTTTAACGCCACCCCCCTTATACCATACCTTTCCATTTTTTGTATTAGTATTTCATGATTAATGGTATCGAAGGCTTTTTTCAAATCTATAAATACTCCTAAGACATATTGCTGTCTATCAATACAGTTGGTGATCTCCTCTGTTAACTCCATCAGTGCCATTGCTGTTGACCTGTTCGCTGACCGTACTGACTGTCTGTCAGAATTTACATACACTGATTGATTGAATACTTTATTAACAGTTTACAAATAGTACAGTGGTACGATTATTATACAATGGTGGTAAAAGGATAACACAAAAAGCCCTAAGGGCTTGTTTCCATTGTGGTCCTGTGTATTCAATTAATCTAGATCTGGACATCAGCGGTGTCCAGTGACCTTCATATGTCCCTCACACAGCTTCCACAAGTCTCAGTCCGGTGACATGAACATTTAACGTTAAAGGTTTAATGACATTCACTTTTACACCACATTCAAAGTCTTTGTCCTGGTCCTTCAAAAGTGTAAAAAATGTTTTAAGTGAAAATTCAATTCCAGTGATCCATGGCAGGTGTTTTTCTCTCACATTTCTAAAGCCTTTTCAACTGCAATGAAAAAAGAAATCTTTGCCTGCGGGTGTCGCTGGTGAGGGATTTTGCCTGTCAATCATCGCCTCTGCTCCGCCCCCCCCCAAAGGAAAGGATAGGGGAGGGGAGGGGCGAGGAGGAGAGTGGGCGGGATTAATCGACTGTGACCTCACTGTCGAAGGGCCAAGCTCAGATTACTTTTCAGCCTAGTTATTCAGAAAACCCCAGACCACAGAAAATCCACTGAATGTTCTAAGTTCAGGTTTTTTGGGTGTAATTGAGGTCATAAAACCCCAAATAAAACATTGAAAATAAAAAAAGTGAAAATGAATGTCATAGAACCTTTAAGATATAATTTACTTTTATGTCCTTGACAGAAATAATTTATAAAATTAACCCATTAAGACCTGATGCTGATTCTACAAATGCCTTCTAAATCAGTAATTCTCACACTTTCTAGATTTTTCAAAAACGTTAAAACATAGAAGATGTACAAGCTGTATAGTGACACGCATTTTGGCTGGAATTAGGATTGCTTCAGATGATCCCATTATCTCCCCCTGAAAAATGCTCTTTCTAGAATTCAGAAGTTGTGGTAATAGAACCGGAAGTGGCTGGTGTGTCACCTGCCATCACAGCTATACAGGAGATGTCATTTATTGGCTTTGTAGCAACACTCAGTGGCCCTTTTTGGAAATACAGAACCAAATGTAAATCAGTCAACTTTATTTGATTTATTTATTAAAAATATAAATATATCATTTATGAACAAAACTAAATGTATGCTCCATTATTACCACACCTCATCTAATACACATTATCAAAACATATACACATTACACATACAGTGTACGTACAGATTATAATCAGTGCAATCCTATCATGACATACAGTGCCCAATCATTATACCTACACAATATTTACCATATTATGCAAGTGAATGCATCCAACAACACACAGCACATGCTTTTTGGGGGGTTGACTGATTCTACTTTCAATGTCACATTCTGCCCTTTACCAGGTACTGTTTAGCACAGTAATTTTGCTTTATTGAGTCACATGTAGAAAACATACAATAAGCAGAATAAAATCATGTTATAAATTATGCTGATATTTAGTTTATTTTTTTTAAGAATGAGCTCACAATCTCTCCTTTAGCTTTCTCTCCTCCAACATGGTGGGTGTGTACCTGGCAACCTTTCTCTGAGCATTCTATAATATTCACCTCACCTCATTCATACTCACCATCTAGGACTGTGATCCGAATCTCCTCATTTGAATTTCCAGCGAATATTCTGTCCACACCACACCTGTATGTCCCTGTGTCAGACTTTCTCAGCTGTCTGATGGTTACATGAAACACTCCACGATCAAAGAATCCACCTTGTTCATTTGCAATACTGTATCTACCATTCACAGCATAGGAGTCAGCTGTTCTAATGAGATCTGTAGTGCATGTTCCTGTACAGAAGGACTTGAACAGATCACCAGCTGTTGAGAACCTGCATGTAATTGTAAGGTCTTCTCCTTCAGTTTCTCTAAAGACTTGTCGTTGTAGAGTGACTCCACACAGAGCTGTGGAACAAACATGAACAGTTGATGATCATGATCAAGTGATAGAACACACACACACACACACACACACACACACACACACACACACACACACACACACACACACACACACACACACACACACACACACACACACACACACACACACAGAGACCGACCGACCCTCTTATAGATGGCTAGCCTCCTACAGAGCCAGAAAGACAGACAGATAAATAAAAGACTCAAATATACTGTAGAGAGAAAGACAGATGGACATAATATACTGTAGACAGAGACAGACAAATGATTCAGTTAGAGGCATAAAGACGTTTACACATACTGTATGGACAGATAATAATACACTTACCAAAGATGAGGCAGCAGGGCAGAACATGTCTGATATTCATTTTAAAACACTGTTCCTAAAATCTTTTTGTGATTATAAATGTGTCTACCGTTTAGAAAGTATTTGAACTTCCTTAAACTGTCAATTGTCTTCCTGGGAGATAAGAAACATAACTACCCGTCTCTCTCTCTCACACACACTTCCCTCCTCTCTCTCTCTCTCTCTCTCTCTCTCTCTCTCTCTCTCCGTATCAAACTAACCCAAAATTAGCAGTCTTGAATCCTGCAATTGCTCAACTATATTTTTATAGCTACATTGCTATATTAAGATCATTAGTTACCTTACCATGTGTCTTTTCCTGTCCCTATCTTGAAGCTTGATTTGTTCTCTTAGAATAATTGTAATCAAACGTTGACCTTTTTTGTTCATTCTAGACCGTTTCCTTAACTCTTTCACTGCCGGAATAAATAAACAAATCACTCACTGCCAGCGATTTTTTTCTTACCTTTTCAAGTTGTCACAGAGTATTTATCTCCAGTATGATCGATGGTTGCTAATCACGGGGGGCTTCACTGTGCTTCGCTGTGCTTCCGTGAAACAATTACAATAAAATGTAATCACGACCCCCCCCCCGTTAACTTGTTATAGGCCGTTGCAAATAGCATGTCTCGTCAAAAATACATAGTAAAACACAGCAGGCGTGATACAGACGATTTCCCAAATACGTTAACCAGGAAGTGAAAGGAGCAGTAAATCTTGGGATCACGCCATCTCCTAGTTCTGCGTGCATCTGGGGATGAAATGGTCACTCATGTGATAGCGAAGAGCGCCATCTAGAAACACCCCCCCCCCCCAAAATTTTTTTTTGACAAAATCGTCCTTGGCAGTGTGGCCCTTTTGGAGAAAAAAAAGTCGTAAAAGTCGTCCTTGGCAGCGAATTTGAATTAAAAAAATCAGTACTGGAAAATATAAGGATTATTATGACAACATAAGCCTTTTTTATCATAGGTTCCAATTACACCTAATGACATGTCGCCTCTATGGTTTTCTTTTTATCTCTATGGTCGAGCCTGGTGCCAACTGTGCAAAGGTAAGTGCCAGGTGTGAGTAACCACACTTATCCCATACCTAAATGTAACCTAGATGGCTTGGCCTTAAGCTGTGCTGTAAATATCATTGTTAACTGAACTCTGTGAACACATAGAAACAAACGATTTCCCATTTAATCTTTAATGTAGGAGCCAAATGAGGATTGCATTTGTGCACTGGATGGGATTATTGATGTGATTGACAAAGGCACCGCATTGGCACATTGTTGATGGGTGTGTCTCTGTGGGTGGGCCTCAGCAACTATAAATAGTGGCTCTCACCTGCTCACCTTCATTAGTTGGTTTGCCCATTGGAGGCAGGGTGAGCTGGGAGAGCTATATTTTTGTTGACCGCATTTTTTGTATTATTGTTAATTGCTCACTGTTTAAGTTATTTGGTGCACATATTTATTACAGATCAATTCATTGTAAATTGTAATAATTTGGTGACACTGCACAGTAAACCCTTTTAAACTTGAGCATTTGTTTGGTACTGAGTTTTTACATTTTTAATGCGCGTCATACAGTTTTTAAATCTCCCAGGCTTAGCCTGCCGGCTGATTATTCATTGGGACTATTATCAGCCGCAACATAGTCAACAAAACGGTAGCTGAAGCGCAGATCCACGGAAAGAAGTTGGAACTCCTGGCTTCTTGCAGCGCTTCAAACCAGGAAATTGGAATGCGCATGGACGCGCAGTGCACCGGCAGCGTAAGGTTGCATTCATTCATTATTTTGACTCATTCATGCCCAGTCTACGTTACCCGCACGCATAGCCTTAACACAGCTGCTGTTCACACACATACACACACGCTTCAAGCACACACACACACACACAGCCTTTATTGTTCCCCGTAGGCAAAGCTGCTTTAGTCTATAGCTCCGGTTATAGGCTATTGGTTTGTTATTTTCTTGTGCATGAACGGGTTCGGCCCGCATTCTATGGCCCGTGAATTGGGTTGGCCCAGGATTGCCGTCTCAGAACTGAGATATCTAGGCATGTAAATACCTATCGTTCCATGCTGAAGACATAGGGTTGAATTGGATAGCTTAGATTTATTCAGGCAGTTTAGTGGGGAACAATAGGCCTAGGCGATTTTACTTAAGTTTTCTGTCGATTGAACACTGAATTACATTTACATTTTTACACACGCATACTAGGGCTGTGTTGTTTTTGATTTGGGTGTGAATGGCTTTTGTATTTATTTTTGTTTGTTCATTTAATGCACAATGGAGTTACATTATAATGTCAGTGCAAATGAACAGGAAAAACAAACTAAGCTCATTGGCAAAGCATTAGTAAATAAAATTGAATATTTGCATACAGAACGAAAAGCTAAGGTTAACAAAATTGAAGGTGTTGTAAAAGTAATTAATGAGCTAATGCAAAGTTCTGATAATGCTCAAACAGTACAATCTCATCTTCACAATGTATCTGCACTGTATGATGAAGCAAGTCAGCTTCATGGCTCAGTCATTCCATTGTTTCCTCTAGAGGAACAAGAGAGACAAAATATTTGGTTTTCAAACATGCACAAACGCATAGTTGAATTCATTGAAAATGCAAATAAATGGCTTTCAGACATTAATGGTCAAATGCTAAATACTGTTACTTCTACTTCACATCAGTCACACCCACTTCATGTTGAAATGCCTAATGCAGTGAATAATGGCAATGTTTCCTGTGTTGCAGAACATCCTGAGGATGAGGTGCGAACCTCTGTTGATGATGTTAACCCCGATGACAGTATTTCTAATGTTGCAGTTGAAGCATCAAAGAAAAGGAGCTCTGTAGGGAGCAAGTGTAGGTCCACTGCCTCGTCTACTTTGTCTGCACGGGTACTAGCAGAGGCAGACATGGCAGCACTCCTTGCTCGTCAGAAGCTACTTAAGGAGAAACAGGCTCTGGAAGAGCAAGAGGCGCAGGTCAGAAAGAAAAGAGAACAGTTGGATTTGGAAATAGAGATAGCAGCATCAGCAGCTAAAATACATGTCTTGAAAGTTTCCGGCACCTCTCGAGTGTCTAGTGCTGTAGGCAGTGGAACAAATAACACTCAAGCACGTCCTCAGTCGCAGTCATACCAACCTGCACCTGTAACGCAAGGCAGCGCCGATCATGGTCAGCTTATATCTATCTTGGAGAAACAAAACCAGATCACTTCTTTGTTGGTTGAACAGCAGTCACTGTTCTTTCTTCCACGACGTGACATTCAGATTTTTGACGGTGATCCTTTAGAGTACCAAGCTTTCATGAGAGCCTTTGAGCATTGCATCGAAGAGAAGACTCGCAGTGCTAAGGACTGCTTATACTATCTTGAGCAATATACTGAAGGGCAGCCTAGAGACATGGTTCGAAGCTGTCAGCATATGTCTGCTGAAAGTGGCTATGCCAAGGCCAAAACCTTACTGCAAGAGCACTTTGGCGACCCATTGAAGATCACATCTGCTTACATGGACAAGGTCTTCTTGTGGCCAGCATTTAAGTCTGAGGACGTCAAGGCTCTTCAATCTTACAGCTTCTTGTTGCGGGCTTGTTACAATGCACTAGGAGAGTTTGAGTCCACACACGAGCTGGATGTCCCTGCTAACATGCAGACAGTTGTTAGGAAGTTGCCTTATAAGCTCAGGGAAAAGTGGAGAGATGTCGCCTACAGTTTGCAGGAAAGGTTCCATCGCAGGGCCACCTTTCGCGAGATTGTAGAGTTTATTGAAGGGCAGGTGAAAATGGCAAGCGACCCTCTGTTTGGGGATCTACAGGATTCTTCCCCTGCAGTACCGAGGAAGGAAGTGAGGCCTGCTAAACCGCAGTACTTTTCTGAAGCAAAAGGAAGTAGCTTTGCAACTACTGTCGCTACAGTCGACACGACTATTGACACTAGATTGAAGAGAGAACATGGCTCATCTGTTGCTTGCTTGCATTGTGGAGCTGGGCATTCCTTGGACATGTGCAGTCTATTGGAGAGGAAGACGCACCCTGAGAAGATGTCCTTCTTGAGAGAGAAAGGGGTGTGCTTTGGCTGTATGTGCATTGGGCACAGAAGCAGAGACTGCCACAAACGCCTCGTGTGCATTGTGTGCAGTATGAGACATCCCACCATGTTGCATGTGTACTCTACAGACGAGGAAGGTTCCATGCAAGCTCAAGGAGAAGCAGGGGCAGCAGATAGGAACACTTTGATCTCTGTGCAGTCCAGTGGTCTTACTGGGGCCGGAGAGAGTGACTGTACACTTGCCATACTTCCGGTTCGGGTGAAGTCCAAGAATGGTCAGACATTGGTCACATATGCTTTTCTTGATCCTGGGAGCTCGGCTTCATTCTGCACAGAAGGGCTCATGAACAGGCTGAATCTCTCAGGAAGGAGGACTGATATTCTCTTAAGGACAATGGGTCAGGAGAAGGTGGTGGGCAGTCACATAGTGATAGATTTGGAGGTAGCTGGGCTGGACACAGATTTGTTCTGTGAGCTACCTACATTGTTCACACAGAAATGTATGCCTGTCCACCAAGGTAACATCCCTAGACAGGAAGATCTGCGTAAATGGCCGCACCTCGAACACCTCAAGATGACAGCGATCGACTCAGGGGTGGATCTTCTTATTGGAACCAATGTTCCCAAGGCTTTGGAGCCGTGGGAGGTGGTCAGAAGCATGGATGGCGGTCCGTATGCGGTCAGAACAATGTTGGGTTGGACCGTGAATGGCCCCCTGAGAGGTGACTGCACAGCTGACACCGCTCGTGTGAGTCATGATGTCACCGTCAACCGGATTTCGGTCGCAGGACTTGACCAGCTGTGGGAGCAGCAGATGAAGTCAGACGTCCCTGAAAGCGCTCACGATGGAGAAGACCACAACTTCATGGAGTCTGTTAACGGTTCTGTGCAGTTGGTTGACGTCAGGATGCAGAACAACAGGAAAGTTGATGAACATCTCAACCAATTCCTTGCACCTGTGGTGTTGGATGCGAAGAAATTCCTTCACTGCCCGTGCAGAAGTCAGCTGGGCTGGAGTGATGTTTTAACAGTCAGTGCTGCCCAGGAGTGTACAGTCTGGCTGGAGGAACATCATGAGGCCCACTGTTCTTTTGTATTGGGTAATGTACGTGTGGCTCCAGTGAAATCCATCACAAGTTCTGAGTTGACAGCTGCGGTGGTGGAGATGGCAGACAGAGGGGCCAGAGTGGAATCTATCTTGAGGTCTGATACTTGGGTGTCAGGACCTACGTTCTTGGATGAGCCTGAAATGGAGTGGCCAGCACAGCCTGATCTCTACGGAAAGGTCTCTCTAGGAGATCCTGAGGTTAACACCGAAATGTCTGTGAATGCAGTTCAGGCCGATGAGCGAGCAGACTTGGACATGCCATTCGTCAGTCACTTCCCGTCTTGGTTTTGGTTGAGAAAGATGGTTGGTTGGCTTCTCGTGTTCACGAGGTTGTTGGCTCTGGCTAGGAATAGGAGGCTTCTTGTTCAGTCGGGTCTGGATGAAGAGAGGCTGCACGAGGACATGCAGGCCTCTGCAGCTTCAGAAAGCAGAGGGGTCATGAAGTCTCACTTGGAGCACGCCCGCTCCGTGAATCCTTTGTCGCTTGGAGCTCTTAAGCTCTTTGAACTTTTCTCTCTCTCTCCTCGCTCCTTTATTTCTCTTCTTTGCAGACGGAGGGGAGAATATGGATGAACATTCTATTGACACAGATTATTATGCATATGAATGAATTGTATTGATTTTTGAAATGTCGCTAAGGTTAATTGTCTCCTGCATACTAATAAGTGTGTAATTAATGCCCAGGCATAATTAGGGGCCGGAATGTAGGAGCCAAATGAGGATTGCATTTGTGCACTGGATGGGATTATTGATGTGATTGACAAAGGCACCGCATTGGCACATTGTTGATGGGTGTGTCTCTGTGGGTGGGCCTCAGCAACTATAAATAGTGGCTCTCACCTGCTCACCTTCATTAGTTGGTTTGCCCATTGGAGGCAGGGTGAGCTGGGAGAGCTATATTTTTGTTGACCGCATTTTTTGTATTATTGTTAATTGCTCACTGTTTAAGTTATTTGGTGCACATATTTATTACAGATCAATTCATTGTAAATTGTAATAATTTGGTGACACTGCACAGTAAACCCTTTTAAACTTGAGCATTTGTTTGGTACTGAGTTTTTACATTTTTAATGCGCGTCATACAGTTTTTAAATCTCCCAGGCTTAGCCTGCCGGCTGATTATTCATTGGGACTATTATCAGCCGCAACATTTAATGTTAATACTTTATTGTCTTTCAGGTGTGTAGCATTACTCAGTGTTACTCAGTGCCTGCACACACTCCTGGAAAATCTTTGTACAATACAATACACTTTTCACTCTCATGTATGTCTAAAGTTTAATAATTCTCAGTAATTCTCATTTATTTCATGCATTAACTCAACTCAGGGCATCAGGGACCCCCACTACATATTGTATAACATTGTTTTTCATAGATTTCATATAGCCTCATACACTTGTTTGACAGCACTGTCATCAGTGTTTGTTGGATTCATGTTAATGAGTATTTTCAGATATCTAACCACTTAAACTGTCAATACTTAGTAAACCTGACCTTTGGCTCTGTACTTGGTCTGCTCTTTTTTCCCACTACACCAAACCTCTTTGCCCAAAATAGCCTCACAACCTCACAACGCTTCGCAGCCGTATTTGGCCGCCGACCCCCATCTCAAAATAATTTGTTCCAGGGACCCCCAGAGGCAAAGATTTGAGTTTAAAATGTTCGCTCTAAAAATGTATATTCAAAGATTTGCACACATCGTGCCGCGTCTATTAGCTTGTAGATCTGCTATTGATCCCAAAGTATAAAATAATGGTTAAAATAAAAAAAATGAAAGAGGGAAGCACACATATCTCGAGGTTACGAATGTAACCCCGGTTTCTTTAGAATTCGGAGTAACATGCTCACTATGGGATATCAGCGCCTCCAGGCGATGCAACAGAGCTACATACCATAAACTCCCGGGCCATTCATTGGCTGAGAAGGGTATGTCACGTGTCCGGTAGACCGGAAGAGGTATAAAGCCTCTCGCGTGACGTGGCTCATCCTCTTTAACAACCGCTCTCTGCATGCAGATGCACACAAACAGGGGTGTTAGGTGAGTGTGTTACTCCGAATTCTAAAGAAACCGGGGTTACATTTCATAACCTCGAGTTTCTTGGCAAATTCTCCGTAACATACTCACTATGGGATACATAAACCCCCCTGGGGCTTATAGCCATACAGAAACCCTCCCAGCCCTGCACGCCCCCTAGCCGCAAGGCCCCGCCCCCACAGGCGTGACCTTTGGCCTCCTGGGCGCCCCAACCCTCCGGGCCGGGGTGCAGGATATTGAAAGAAAGAAAACCCTGACAGAGCAAGTCTGCCCTATTCAGCTAATGAACAGACACAAGTCTGTCCCATAAGTGAAAACAAGGAAACAGGGCCTCCTCCCCTGGAAACCTACCAACGGTGGTTCCGAGGGGACTCAAGAGAAGGAAGGTAGGGAAGGGAAAAAAGGCGGGCTAACACAAAAACCTGCCTAACCTCCCCTACCCTAACTAGAGACAGCCGCTACGCCCAGTACAGCGTGCGCCACTGACGCCGCTGCCACATCCAGGCTGTAGAAGGCCGCAAAAGTCGATGGAGACGACCAGTTTGCGGCCGCGCACACCTCCTGGACCGACACTCCCCTGGAGAGGGCCCAGGAAGTAGCCACGCCTCTAGTAGAGTGAGCCTTCAGTCCTTCTGGAACTGGAGCGCCACTACTGACGTAGGCCAGCCTAATGGCATCCAAAATCCATCTAGAAAGCGTCGCCTTAGTCACTGCCTTCCTCCGACCACCTGGGCTGAAGGAGACAAAAAGTTGCGACGACGACCGGCCGACCACCGTCCTCTGGCAGTAGAGCTTCAAAACCCTCACTGGGCAGAGACAGTGCAGCCGCCTATCCTCCGCTGAAGCGAAAGGAGGCGGATGAAAAGCTACCAGCTCAACCGGTGTCTGGGTCACCACTCCGTTCTTGGGAACAAACACCATGTTGGGCTTAAGCAAAACCCTTCTGTCGTCTCCCAAGAGCCTCATGCACTCCGAACTTACTGAGAGCGCATGTATGTCGCTGACCCGTTTAGCTGTACTTAAAGTAACCAAAAGAACAGTTTTGAGACTAACGATCTTCAGATCCACAGACTCAAAAGGCTCGAACGGTGGGAGGCAAAGCGCCCCCAGCACCACCGCCAGGTCCCAGGCCGGGAACAGAGGCCTAGAGACCGGCCTGGCCCGCCTGGCACCGCTCATAAAACTACGCACCAGCGGATGTCGGCCAACCGTCATGCCATCGAAACCCACGTGACAAGCAGAAATGGCCGCCTGGTACACCTTAACCGTCGAGAAAGCCAGACCTTGACTCTACCTGTCTTGCAAGAAAATGAGGATGCTGCGTACCGGGGCCTGGAAGGCCTCCACCGGCGGTGACTGACCCAGACACCACGACACAAACATGTTCCATCTGTCGTCGTACGCAGCCCTCGTGGAAACGGCCCTCACACCCTGGATGGTAGCTACCACCTCAGGGGGCAGGCCATAAGAAGTCAAGGTCTCCCTCTCACGGGCCAAACCCACAGGTCTAGGTCCTGAGGTTGCTCGTGGAAAAATCCCGACCCCTGCCTGCCGTAGCAGATCTCTGATCGGGGGGAGGGGCCAGGGCTCGTCGTAGAGGAGAGGATTATTCCTGACCTCCACGCGCCCCACGCCAGTGCCACTGACAGTCCGTGGAGTCTGACCCTCTCCAAGTTGAGAGGACCAACTCCAGTGACGGGAATGCATAAAGCAATTTAGTAGGCCAACCTAGCCCAGATCTGGCTCGTTATCTCCAGAGGAGAGGCCAATCTGCGTACCAAAAATTGCCCCTGGACAACAGAGTCGCTCCGTGGTCAGGAGGCCCGGTACATGTGAGGCTCTGGTTGACGCAAGGCGCGCGTCGCACCACAGCATCAGATCGCCAGCTAGCTTGTCCAACACTGGAGAGGCCAGGCCTCCCTGCTTTTTGACATAGCACATGGTTGTGGTGTTGTTGGTTCTGATCAGGACATGACAACCTCGAAACCGAGCCTTGCAAAGTCTGACCGTCAGAAAAAGACCGTCATCAGCTCCAGGTAGTTGATGTGGGCCGTCTGTAGACTGGGACCCCACACCCCCCTGGCCGAGCGGCTCTCGTGGACGGCACCCCACCTGTGAGGCTGGCGTCCGTGGTAATGACCTTCCGCGAGACCACAGCACCCATTCTGACCCCTTCGACAGAAGGGCTGCGTCTGACCACGATCTAAGTGTGTCCACGCACCGTGGGGATACCCGGACCTTCCGATAACCTCAGGTGGACGGGGCTCCAAGAGCCCGCATCCACCTCCAGGGAAAAAAGGTCACATGTGGGGCTTGTCCAAACGAAACAGGTGTAAGGCCGAAGTCATGAGACCCGTCGCCTGCATGCATAGCCTGTATGTGACTTGTCGCCTCACGCGAGAAGACCATAGGCCGAAAAGCTGTCTATCCCGCCCGGGACAGACGCGCCGTGAGCCTGGTCTAGCCCAGCGAGATCCCCTATGAAGGTGTTCTGCTGAGACGGGACCAAGACGCTCGACGGACGGTGATGGTGAAAACCCCGCAACGTCAAGTGGGGAAACGGCCACGTCTGTGTGCCGCGCCACCTCCTGACTGTGGTGGATAGAAAGGAACGTGGAAATAAGCATCCTTGAAGTCAATGCTGGTCCACCAATCTCCTTGACGCACCGTCCGCAGAGAGGGTCATACGCCCCCCCCCCCCTTCTTTTCCACCAGAAGAAGTTATGAATAGAAGCCCAGTTGGTTCTGATTCATAGATAGTTTCCTGGTAGCGCCCTTGCTCAGGAGAGAGAACCTCCTCTCTCAGAGACATGGCCGCATTACCTTCCGCATGAGAGAAACCACACTGTGTCTGACATAGGAGGTTTATGCATAAAGGCACGTGGAAAACACACCAGTACAACCACAGTGTGTTGTTGTTGATCAGGGGAGCTGACCAGTACAACCACAGTGTGTCACTGCTGTACTGAAAAAACCCCGTACACACACAGTGTACCACTGATGTACCGGGATAGTAAACAGTTCCGGACTGCAAACTCTCCAACAAGCTGCGCACTCAGCAAGCGAGTTAGGAGGGGGCTCTGATGTCACCCCGTGCGGACAACGCGCACGTTTCCAACGGGACCGGTGATGTCGTCACGTGATCCAGCGGACCCGCACGTGCGGCGCCCGTTAGAGACCGTGGAAGGGTAGCGGTGGTAGGTGGCCACCGTGGTGTTGCTTTAGCGGGGCTGGCTATGCGCTGCACCAAAAAACAACACTGCAATGTGTTGTTGTTAGTGAGGCCAGTTAGCCGCCAAGTGAAGCAACAGTAGCCTGACTGGAGGTTATGCAAACCTAGCAGCTAACAAGCTAGTCAAGGCTAAATCACCATGAGTCAAGAAACGTTGAAGTCCGTTTCTAAGGGAACCGGTGATGTCGTCACGTGATCCGGCGGGCCCATGCGAGCGGCGCCCGTTGCCCGTTAGAGACCGTGGAAGGATTGCGGTTGTCAACATTCGAAAGTTGCAAACCTACAGACGTTTGTTGAGACCCTTCAGATTCAGAATGGGTCGTACACCCCCCCCCCCTTCTTCTCCACCAGAAAATATTACGAATAGAAAACCATTTTGGTTCTGATTCATAGATAGTTTTCTGACTGTTACTCCGAATTCTAAAGAAACCGGGGTTACAACGTAACCTCGAGTTTCTTGACAAATTCTTCGTAACATACTCACTATGGCGCCCCCGCACAGGGGAGAGAGAGAACCTCCTCTCTCAGAGACATGGCTGCATTATCCTCCGCATGAGAGAAACAACACCGTGTCTGACATAGGAGGTTTATGCATAAAGGCACGTGGAAAACACACCAGTAGCCTACAACCACAGTGTGTTGTTGTGGATCAGGGGGGCTGACCAATACAACCACAGTGTGTCACTGCTGTACTGAAAAACCCCGTACACACACAGTGTAACGCTGATGTACTGGGATAGTAAACAGAAGTATCGGAAGTAATTCTTTAATAGCGCCTTTGCTCAAGAGGGAGGTGACTTCCTCCCTTAGAGTGTTGGCTGCTGGACCCTTCGCATGAGAAAACAAAACTTTGTCTGTCATGGGGGGTTTTGTGGAGAATTGCAGCCTGTAACCCTTTAGTATTGCGCGCAACACCTAAGGATTTGGCTTGCAAAATTTGCCAATGCTCCACACACCGAGCGAGCGGGTTGGTCGATGATGTCATCGGCCGCTCGGAGTGTGTGTGCGTTGTCATGGGGACCAGTGACGCTGCTACTGGTGCTACTAGCGGTGCTAAACCTGAGGTGCCCGCTAGAGACATTAGAGGTACTAACGGTCCGTCCGGAGGACTCGGCGGGGTCACGTGACTGGTCACGGGGACCTTCCCTGACGTCAACATCCGGTTTGTCCGCCATCGTAGCTTGTTCGTTCCCATGGAAACGAACGGCGCTGCTACTTGGACAGACGGGGCCGTGCGTGTGGCCCTCGTTAGTAGCGCTGGTATGCCCGGAGGACTCGGAGGAGTCACGTGACTGGCCACGGGAAAAATCCCCGACGTCAGAATTAAGCCCATAGAAATATATATCTATGATTAAGCCTACCTTGGCCGTCGCCATCTTGTCTGAGCCCAAAGGCTCTGCACGGAGTGTCGACAAAGTCGTCCTCCCTGTAGGAGGTGCTTTGTCGCCCTCCAGCGGCGAACGAGGCCTTGTGCCTGTGAGGCGGTACGGCCGAGGGGTCATCTGTCACTCCAAAATGGCGGTGACAGAAGTCCGCTCTTTCTGACCCAAGTACTTCCGGTTCACAGTGGCGCTTGGGCACTTCCTGTGGGACGGAAGGCAAAACCGGCGTGACGCCATTCCACTCGCGCTTTTGCGCCCTCTGGCGGACAGGGGTGATGTCGGTTTTATATTACCTTCATATGATCCAAAACATGCACAGATGTTATCCAACAATGTCTGGAACACCGGAATTGGGGTGTACCAGGCTTTGTGGGCTTATGAATTGAGAACGTTGATTCATTACATGCACAGATGTTATCCCAGCAATGTCTGGGACACCGGAGTTCGGGCGTCCCAGGCATTGTGGGCTTACAAAGAGAGCATTGGAGCAGAGATGCCCTCGGTACAGGGGACTCCACTGCCCCGCTGCTCTAGGAATAACGAGCTGGTTTGTAACATGTAACACATTTATTTTCTTTGGCAGAATTTTTTTAACTTTTAAACACACATTCGTTTTCTTTAAACAAGGTCTTTTGGCAGTCGAGGAGCCGTCCATCTTGTCCTTCGAGGCCTGAAAAAAACACTGTCTTCTTGCTGGGGGGCCCATGGTGATCTGAGGACGCACGTGGTGGGCTCCACCACTCACGTTCCCTGGGCCGGTGATGCGGGGTGTTGCTGGAGCCGCGACGATCGGGGACGAGACGTCGCTGCTTCCCGCAGCAAGGGCGCTGGCCCTGGCTAGGAGGCTATCGAGGTGCAGCGTGGAGAACAGAGTGCAGTCCTCGCAGCGTCCCGGTGCATCTGGGAAATGCCTCGCCGCAAAGGCATGCTGGAGGCCGAGGCAAGAGATGCAAAAACCCATGAGGGTCGTCCCCGACGATCATCAGACGGCAGAGCAGCAAGCCGCAGGAACGTGGAACCTCCATGTTGAGCTAGTTGTTAGCTTTTAGCCGCTAGGCTAAGAGCGGCTAACTCGTAGAAAGGAGGAATACTTTTTTAGAAGAAAAGAATGGAAATAGAAGATAGCCGCGGGAGCGGAACAAAATATATGTATATATTTTTTTATAATAACGGAGGAAAACCCGTAGGTAGGTACAAGTACCACCGCAGTGGGCTAAAGCTGGTTTCTGTCCGTTGAGATTATTTATGTTGTTTTACTGTTCTGGTATGTCTTTAAGCTGTATGCATCTGCCATGCAGAGAAGCGAAAGAGGGTGAGCCACGTCACGCGAGAGGCTTTATACCTCTTCCGGTCTACCGGACACGTGACATACCCTTCTCAGCCAATGAATGGCCGGGGAGTTTATGGTATGTAGCTCTGTTGCATCGCCTGGAGGCGCTGATATCCCATAGTGAGTATGTTACGGAGAATTTGCCAAGAAACTCCAAAAATTCCACAGTGCTGATGGGTTAATTTACACACTGGGAGTGTGACTGCCAAAAAAAGTCCAATTAAATGTCTGGCGCCACGCCGCTGGGGTTTCTAACATATCTTGGTGGACAAAGGGGCCTTACAGCTCCAGCAGTGTAAAAGACCTAACCTCGCATCACCAGTCTTTCCACCTCGGAGGAAAGCCTGGTATTCGTTATTAATGGCCCATGTGATCCGGTCTAGGCCACGCCTACTGAAAAAAATAATAAAGCAATTCCTCTTTCCGGAAGCTGCGGGTTCCGGTTTGGCGGAGCCGCTTTGTTTTGGTCTTCCCTGTTTGTTTCCCCAATCCCTATTTAAATAGAATACAATTTCCCCGTGGGATAACAAAGGTAGACATACGCTAAATAGTCTCCGGAAAGTACACCCGGAAAGTACACACCCGGCCATAGTTATTTTGGGGTGAGGTCTTCCCGGATTTGCGGGTTCCGGCCGCCTGATGACCTGGGATAACGGATAACGTGCCTGGTGACGTAGGGTTACTTCCGCTCCCGACCAGATCACAAACCGAAAAAGGTATTGATCCCAGGCTATAAAAGACCCGTTATGGTCCTCAAGCTCTGTGTCCTCAAGCATTGGGTCCTGGAGAACAATGCGTTTGGAACGAGGTCCTGGAGATCCATACTGACAGTCCATCTTTGAAGCCGTCTTCCTCATCAGACATGAGCTCTGGAGTTGCAGTACTCTTCCACAGTTATTATTGTAACGCCCAAACCACACCTATGCATAATGTAACGGCTAGCGCAGGTGTTTCAGGGATAAGGCTGGTGTCCGAAAATAGCAACTTTTGCACGGGAACGCCCCTTGTGCAATGCTAAATCCCCAAATTGTGGGTTTAGGATCTCTTGACTAAATAGGGCCCACAATACCATTCGAGTTCACCAACGTGGTCGCCCTGGAGATGGTGCTCTACCTCCCTGAGAGCAAAGTCTTGCCACACCACCAACGCCTGGTACAACAGCAGCCATTATAGCAATGATTTCCTTGTCAGAAAGAATGGATCAAATGAAATAAAGACTCAATAATGAATACACAAAAACACAAGTAGACATCTTGAGCCTCATACTGAATTTCGTTCTTTTTTTATTTCAGAAATTGTGGTGATGTCACTAATGGAGACTGTTTTAATTGGCTGGTGTGTCACCTGGCTTCACAGCTAGATGTAATGCATTGGTTTTGTGGCAACACCCAGTGGCCCTACTTGGAATTACAGCACCTAATGGAAATCAGTCATCTTATTGTTTATTGCAGTTTTCTTTAAAAAAAACTGAACAGTACTTATCTTTTCTAAACGGGGTATTTGCTGTGTTTGTTGGTATCACTGTAGTTTTCTTGAGACTACTACCAAAATAAACCCACGATTATTAGCCTATGTCGTTGATTGAAAAGGGTTTCAATTATGTCGATAATTCTGTCCTGTAAAGACAAACAGCACAAACTTAAGTTATGTTTATTTTTAAATCCGGAGGGCCCTGCTCTGCCCTGCACCACTTCGGGATTTTACATTAGACTTTGTGGATTTTGGTTTTCATACAAATTACAGTACAATTTTCTCCCGGCAGTATTTCTTATTTTATTTTCATACTTGAATGAATATATATATATTTTTTATTAAGGTCATTGGCATTTACTAATATAACGCTGGCACAGGATACACCATATATACAGTACACCTTAGTTTTTTGTACATAAATGACGCGGCGACAACAACAACATACATTTGATGAATAAGTATTTGTAAGTTGTAACAAGATATGTGTTAATGTATTTGCGCCAAATCTCTTTACAGAGGCATGTTAGCTCGGCAAGCAAAGGGAACTCTCTCTGAGACACAAATAGAGGGAGTCACAGCAGTACACAGCTGAAGCAAGGATAACGGTCCTCATGTGTGTGAAAGACAAACAAAAAAAACAAAATACAAGTAGAGTGGAAATAGAAGACTAGATAGACGGTATCTTGTTGGAGACTGATGGAGATCTATGTGTGTGTTGGTGTGATTGTGCAGTAGGTTGTGTTGGGCTCCATGGTGGCTGCATTGAGAGTCTGGTAGGTAGAAGAGTCTGTGTGTGTTGGTGTGATTGTACAGTAGGTTGTGTTGGGCTCCATGGTGGCTGCATTGAGACCCTCGTAGGTAGAGTCTAAGTCTGACCTGGAGACCGGAGGACAGTTCTCAAACTTCTCATAGGTGGCCACCTGAGGAGAAAACAAGAGATAGATGGATAAATAGACCGATATATGTAGCCTTCATCTACCTTGTGTTGGTTGAATAGACTAGAAGTTCGGGCCGCTGCGCGGCCCTCACATCTAGCGTGACGCGTCGTACACTTCGCATCGCAGATCCACCTTACAGCCACCTCACAGTGTGAGCGAGAGTATTGCGTGAAAGTAGGGCAAAGTCGTTTATAATTGTGGGACATGGCAACACTGTGGTGAAAAGTAAGGCAAATTCGCTTATAATCAGAGGACATGGCAACACTGAGTGTCCTGTGCTCCCCTCTGTCTCTGTCCCTGTGTGTTTGTCCCCCTGTCTGTCCAATAAGGTTCGGTCCCACATAAAATTGCCTAGTTGGGTTCCACCTAGGGCCCAGGTAGAACCCACCTAAAGCCCACATGGGCAACCCAGTTGGGACCCACCTCGGTCCCACATATAATTTCCTAGGTGGGGCCCACCTAAGGCCCAGGTAGAACCCACGTATAGCCCACACGGGAAAGCCCAAGTGGGCCCATATAGTTCAGCCCACCTTGAAACCATATGGGTCCCATGTCAGCCCCACATAAATTGCCAAATTGGGGCCCACCTAGGGCCCAGGTAGTACCCACTTAAAGCCCACATGGGCAAACCCAGTTAGGACCCACCTCAGTCCCACATAGAGTTGCCTAGTTGGGGCCCACCTAGTGCCCAGGTAGGACCCACCTATAGCCCACATGGGCAACCCAGTTAGGACCCACCTTGGTCCCACATAGAATTGCCTAGGTGGGACCCACCTAAGGCCCAGATAGAACCCACTTATATCCCACATGGGCATCCCAGTTGGGACCCAAGTGGATCCCGCTGACATTGCCGACATGGGGCCCATATGGTTTAGCCCACCTTGAAACCATATGGGACGCAATGGGCGTGCTGGCTGGGTAGGCTGGCGTGAAAGTGTATAATATTTAGAGAAATTGAAAGTTTCAAATAGGGAAGTAGTAGTAGAAGTAGTGAATTAGCAAACTGGAGATTTAGTGATTTAGACAGAATGTTTCCTTTAGCCTCATTGTGTGCTAATGCACGCAACTGTTAAGGCAGGTTTAATTTTTGTTGTGTCTCATAACATCCTTTGTCCGTAAACAACATAGGCGACCCGTCTGTGCCTTGACTTCACCCGGCCCCCCGCCCCTTTGCCTGCAGTGTGTGTGTGTCTCTCTCTCTCACACACACACACACACACACACAACACGGAGAAGTTCTACAGAGTTCGAATGAATAAGATAATATAACAGCGTATCCGCGCGCCTGGTGTAGCCGGTATCATTGATAATCACTTGGATCTAAACAAACGCGCTGTGCGCACCACGCATACGCTCGCTATGAAAAGTCTGGTGTAGATCGATCGGCCGTGTTGTAACCCCCCCCCACCCCCCGAGTATTTTTTTCTCTCCGTGTCTGTGTCTCGCTCTTTTGTAAATCGAATGCTAAAATTGCCATTTGAATGTAGTTTAAAAAAATATATATATTTTTTTTAATGTAATTTTAATTTTATTATAGTATTATAATTTTTTTCCTGACCTACCAATGCGAAAACAAATGCTTTCATCATGTTTCCCCCTATAAACGTCACGTGAAAGTTACGTTTTAGAAACTTTAATAGTTATCACAACAGCGAACGCTGAAAATCAGCTGTGCAGCCTGTGCTTGTCCTGTCTGTCTGTCTGTGCAGTCATTGCGCACAGCTGTGTGTCTTCCTTCATCATCTCTCTCTCCCCCTCCCTCCCTCTCTCCCTCCCTCCCCCTCCCTCCCTCTCTCCCTCCCTCCCTCCCTCCCTCTCTCTCTCCTTCTTTCTCTCGCGCTCTCTCTCTCTCTCTCACACACACACACACACACACACACACACACACACACACACACACACACACACACACACACACACACATGCTCTCCTTGTCTCTCTCTCTCCCCCTCCCCCTCCCCCTCCCTCTCTCCCTCTCTCTTTCTCTCTCTCTCTCACCCCTCTCTCTCTCTCTCTCTCTCTCCCTCTCTCTCCCTCTCTGTCTGTGCTCACTATCTCGCAGATGATTGGCTGTTCAAAACGGAACACCCGGAAGTAAATTGCGAGATGAAATATAGAGCACTTTATGATTATTATAAAAGGAGACACATGTGAAGGTGGAAAATAAAATAGAAGTACTTCTATACTTTTGCATGAGCGATTTTTGTAGCAAGTTGGGAGAGAAGTGGAGCAGTGCTTTGGCCGTGAGTAGTACCTAAGAGGTTGAGGTTCCAAAAGGGACACCTCTCCATTTGTGTTGTGAGATTTAATGAAATGGACAATAACTATTCAGTATTGAGATGCAGAAAAGGTTCTAATATTCATTCTATCACATTCAACAGTGAAAGAAAATAATGTCTCCCTTCTGCCTCAGCTATAATGCAAGGTTCAGACTTCAACGCACAAACTACGGTAAAAGGAAAATCTTGTATCTACCTACAGTATCTACATTAATACTGCAGGAGTCACTGTGGAAGATGTACTCCATCCTGTATCTATCTACATTAGTACTGCCATAGTAACTGTGTTAGAAATAATTAATTGTGTATGTATGTACAGTACATATGAGTAGCCTACTACAGTATTAGTCTTGCATAGCCAGAAGAACTGCCCTAAAGTCTTTGCACTGGTTCTGCGATGCTGTTATTTTGCTGTTATTTACTGTTATTTTTACGGTGCTGGAAGTGGCTAGTCACAATATGAGAGGGTCGGTCTGTCTGTCTGTCTGTCTGTCTGTCTGTCTGTCTGTCTGTCTGTCTGTCTGGAGCTAATCTCGCAAACCACTGAACTGACCAGCACTAAACTAGTTTTTTATACTTTTTGAAATATTTAACTTGAATAATATTTTTCCTTTTTCACTTTGGTTAGTAC
This sequence comes from Gymnoscopelus braueri, assembly GCF_963280865.1. Classification (NCBI taxonomy): domain Eukaryota; kingdom Metazoa; phylum Chordata; class Actinopteri; order Myctophiformes; family Myctophidae; genus Gymnoscopelus; species Gymnoscopelus braueri. The sequence continues at coordinate 23,990,126 of NC_137614.1, forward strand.
TACAGTAGTAAACTTGGTTGTTGTAGTATAGAGGGAGAGCAAAAACAGGAATAAAGAGGTACTGTTTGACCTCGTCAGAGTTTGTGGTGTCTGGTTCTCCTCTGGTGCAGGAACCTATGGAACACAGACACATTGAATCAAACTTAGTGGAACGAAGTCATGCAAGTTTAAAAAAACACATTTCTGTGTTGTCACTGCTGTCATATCCTACTGACCCCCCTGCCAGTGAGGAGCCCCCTCCGGGAGGACATAGAGCCTTTGTCCTACTCCTCCCGCCCAACACGCCGCCACCAGCCCGTAGGAGTACGTGCAATGACCAATATCAAACTCCCTGTACGGCTTCCCTCCCCCGGGCAAATTGTGTTCGCATAGACGCCCGACAAAGCCGGATGCACCATGGTGGATTCGAACCCACAACCTCCATATTGGTGGGCACTTTCCTACTGCGCCACCCGAACGCCCGAAGTCATGCACGTTAATGCTGTATTTTTACAGTTGTCACAAGGCTTGTTAGTGTGGTTGCCCGAATGGGCAACCACTAGTACTCTACCGACTTTATTCTAGATAAACTTTTTTGTTATTCGCTACTCCTCCCACAGTTTATTTTTCCCAATTTCGTGCCATATGTCATAATGACCGGCTTCACCGGGAATCGACTGCTTGTACCTTGCTAAGAGATTGGTTGCATAGTTTTATTGATATTGATTTATTAGTGCATTAAATTTCCCCATCCACTTTAATGGAAAAGTGAAAACTCAAATTCAAGTATTTTTTTCTCAGAAACGCGTAAGAGCTAGAGTTACCAGATTTGGAGGGGAGGTTCATAGTTTATTGCCAAATTATTGAAACAAATATTACACCATTCGGCCTCATGGTGGCGCTATAACAGCCTACTTTACCTTTTGGCCTATACCTCTTGAACCGTAGGTCGTAAAATAAAAATCTTTTTTTCCCTAGATTCCTTGGGTCATTACGCAACTCCCCATAAAGGCCACGCCCATTTGCGTCTGGATAGATTTTTTGATATTGATTTATTAGTGCATTAAATTTCCCCATCCACTTTAATGGGAATTGCAAAAACTCCCATTCAAGTATTTTTTTCTCGGAAACCGTAAGGGCTACAGTTACAAGACTTGGAGGGGAGGTTAATAGTTTATTGCAAAATTATTTAAAAAAGAATCACACCAGTCGGCCACATGGTGGCGCTATAACAGCCCACTTTACGTTTTGGCCTATAACTCTTGAACCGTAGGTCGTAGAATAAAAAAATCTTTTCCCCTGGATTCCTTGGGTCATGACGCAACTCCCCATATAGGCCACGCCCATTTCCGTCTGGATAGATTTTCCGCCATTTTGAATTTTCTTCAAAACACACTTTTAGCTCCTCCTCCTACAGATTTTGTCCAAATCTCACAAAAATCGGTACACATGATCTATGATCTATGTGAAATTTTGATAGTCATTACCGTTCGTCCTTAAATGGCTTCCAAAGTTAGCGGAAGGGGCCCGTTTTACAAAAAAGGCCACAAATCACGAACAAAACGTCCAATCAATCCCAAATTTGAATCAAATGTTGAGGGTGCTTTACTCAACGAATCCCCAAAAGTATTTCCACTTTGATCCATAGGAGGGGCCACAAATGCGCAAAATGTAACCGTTTGATGCAAAAACATGATTTTTGGGGGGATCTGTTCTCTCAAAAAGAAAAGCAAGTGATCTCAGGAGTGACATGACGATGTCATTGGCCCGCTACATTTTTGGGAGGGGCCTTTTTCTTTAGTGGGAGGGGCCTATTTCCTCAAATCAAAATGGCACGTGTCACGAACGCGGGATCCGATCGGCACCGAATTAAAATCTTAGGTCGCGCGGCCTCCGCCGGTATTCCTCCCGGCGTATTCCTCGAGTCCTGGCGGCAGCGACCTGCGACTCGCGTCGGCGCAACCACACTTTGCAATTGCCCTGAATTGCGACGCATCTAGTTTGTCTTGCTATGTCTCTCCCTCCATATCAAATGCATCAAGGCTGTCAGTGCTTTACTCTCGCCACTGCAGCTGATCCATTGAGGCATGTTGAGATCATTTTGTGGCCATCAGCCCTAGCCTGATGTAACACTATCACCAACATTGGCGTTGCTCATTTATGAACTGTTTAGAATGAGGGATCATTGGAGTATTTTAAAGTTATCTGAAATAAAAGTGTGTGTGTGTGTGTGTGTGTGTGTGTGTGTGTGTGTGTGTGTGTGTGTGTGTGTGTGTGTGTGTGTGTGTGTGTTACCTGGTAATTTTGTGGTTCGCTTCCTGACGAAGATCACAGTAGCCAATGTTATCAGGGTGATGATGACAACCAGTCCCACTGTGACATAGAGGATGGTTCCTTGGGCTGCGATTACATAATCACATTACAACAGTCAAGAAAGTTTAGAGGAAGTTACACCACTTTAATCGACTGAGAGAGACACAAGCAGAGTATTAGGCAGGTTACAGACATGTAGATTAACAGATAAACAAGTAAGACGCGGGAAGCGAACGCAAAAAAAAAAAAAATGAATGAAAAAAAAATATTTAAAAAAAAGTAACCAGTAATTTTTTTTTTTAAATACAAAGAAATTCTGCGTTAAAAGGAGCATCTTAGAAAAATACAAATTCACAAAAAAAAAACTTTGAATGTTTTTGAACAATTCAACAAAGTGTTTGAAGTGCCTGTTTCACCCACTTCGGGGGGGCGGAGCCAAAATCCGTAGACCCCCACTTAGGGGGGGTAGAAAAAGTTTCGGAGCGATTCGGGCACTTTTCATTTAACATGGGGTTTCAATGGGGAGTTTTTAGGAGCCTTCTCCGGGGCGTGGCTTCCGGGGGAAGGGGCGGGCTTAAACGCAACCTTGACAGGTGTGTTCAGTTTTCAAAGACCTTTCATTTGATGTATGGTACGTCTATATTGGACATTTACTTGGCTGCACACAGGCAGTGCACACAATAGTGCACACAGACACACACACACACACACAGATACACAAGCCGAGCACGGTGTCATAGTAAGCTCACTTGCGCGGAGGCGCGCCTTCGGCGCGCCTCCTTCCACTGCGTTCGCAACAACCCACTAGGTAGACAGACAGACTATCACCCAACTAGGCAGGTAGAAAGACAGGCTAGTTAATATCTAGATCAGGGGTCTTCAACAGGGGGTCCGGGACCCCTAGAGGGTCCTCAGAGTTACTACAGGGGGGCCGCAAAATCTTTGTGTGATATGATAGTTTTTACATTAACTACTAGCATCCCATTTCTGAGGAGAACTTTAGCCAAAAATAGCAGCTCTACAAGCTCACAACTGAACTTGTAGATCGGCTATTTTTGGCAAAGAGGTAGACAGGTGTAAAGGGAAAAAAGAGCAGGCCAAGTTGGGGGGAAAATTGTTTAATCTGCAGCACAATTTTATACAATATAGAGGGGGTCCCTGCTTCATCTCTCTCTCAGCTAGGGGGTCCTTGGCCTGAAAACGTTGAAGACCCCTGATCTAGATGGCTCACTATGTAGGCAGCAAAACAGGCAGGCAGACTAGCAGCCAATCAGAAACAAAAACAGATGAACAAAAAACCTAGCAGACAGACATATTTTACCAGAAATTGTAGAGGGTTCAGAGACAGCTGGTGAGCCCGTTACTGAATCATCTGGTCCTGCAGTGACTGTAGACGGAACCAATAGAGGACGAGCAGTGATGGTTGGAAATGTGAAACACAACAGATTTTAGCACAAATCTGAATGAGACAGACTTTTAGACAGCTAAAGAAAGTAACACAAACAGGTACTATAGTTTAACAGATACACAGCTCACTAGTGCTGGGTTTCCACTGGCACACCACACAACACCGCCTACTTGTGCCGTCCTTTCAATATACAAGGAGGGAAGGTTTGATAATGCCTTGTTTACATTTTAATAAACACTTAAATTACTACAATGCACTGATAATTACTGTTGATTGCCATGGAATGTGTGGGGAGAGAGAGTGGTTGCCAGTGGTTATAGACATAGCACCACAGCACCACTTTGTCCCTGCTATCTAGGCCTGTCCCCGACTAAGGATTTCTATAGTCGAATCTGATTGGCCAATAGTTGCCTATAGTCGACTAATAGTCGACTAATGCAACATAAAAAATATTTTTTTGTTGTTGTATTTTTTTGGCATTGGCAGTCGACTGCCAATGAATCAGTCTGATTCGACTGCCACTCTCTGTCGAATCAGGCCAAAAAGATGTTATGCAATAGAGGAACATTCCATTTGGGCTGTAGGGGTGCTTAATGTATGATTTAACATATACTTGCTTGTTTTCTCCCAATAAATCATGATGTATATCCTATTTTGGCAAACTATTGGTTAATTAATATAACCAATCTTTTAGTCGAATATATTCTTTTTAAATAATAATAATTAGACTAAGAGATTGTCAGTCGACTCAGACACCCCTCGACTGATTAGTCGACTATTCGAATAATCAAGGTCAGGCCTACTGCTATCATGTCTGTTTTACAGTGTACTCTACACTACACAGTAAATACATACATGTATGGACATCAAACTAAATAAACTAAATAATTAACTAAATAATTTTGCATCGTTGATTCACATGTAGAAAACATACAATAAGCTGAATTAAATCATATGTTAATATGTTATGTATGTTAAGTTATGCTGATATTTAGTTACTTTTTTTAAGAATGTGCTCATAATCTCTCCTTTTGCGTTCTCTCCCCCAACATGGTGGGTGTGTACCTGGCAACCTTTCTCTGAGCATTCCATTATATTCTACGTTTATACTCACCATCTAGGACTGTGATCCGAATCTCCTCATTTGAATCACCAATGAATCTTCTGTCCACACCACACCAGTATGTCCCTGTGTCAGACTTTCTCAGCTGTCTGATGGTTACATGAAACACTCCATAACTAAAGAATCCACCTTGTTCATTTGCAATACTGTATCTACCATTCTCAGCATAGGACGTAGATGTTCCAATGAGATCTGTAGTGCATGTTCCTCTACAGAAGGACTTGAACAGATCACCAGCGGTTGGGAACCTGCAAGTAATTGTAAGGTCTTCTCCTTCAGTTTCTCTAAAGACTTGTCGTTGTAGAGTGACTCCACACAGAGCTGTGGAACAAACAGGAACAGTTGATGATCACGATCAAGTGGTAGAAAGTAGGTCATATTCAAACACAGTCTAGACAGATAGATAGTACTCACCAAGGATCAAGCAGCAGTACAGAAAATGTCTCAAATTCATTTTAAAACACTATAGTTCTTAAACTTTTAAACTGTCACTGATGTAAAGTGATTCTCTATTATCTACTGAGTGTTTTAACTTCCTATAACTGTCACTTGTCATCTTTAACGTAACCGTGATATTATGTAATCTAAGGCGAGCTGCAGGAAGTAGATGCTTGTGTGGTGCTTATTTACAAGTAAGTTCTGTGGCAAAATTTCGTCAATCATTTTATGCGCAATCGTTCTTTTGTATTTTGATATTTCAATAGATCCTCTTTAGAGATTTTTGATTTTTGAGAGTTTTGATTCGACTTATTAGAAATGCATCGAAACTTTACATTACATTACATTACATTACAGTCATTTAGCAGACGCTTTTATCCAAAGCGACTTACAATAAGTGCATTCAACATAGGTAGGAAACCACAGGGTTACAGCAGTTTGAGGAACACAATAAAGTCCTTGGACTTGTTTCCATTGCGGTCCTCTTACAAGCAACAGTTAATAAGTTAAAAATACATTTCATTCAATACAAAACAAATGACAGTAACATATACACTACATACATAAAACATGTGCTTTCCCAGGCCTAGACCCTCTATAGGGGAACCTTTTCTAACAGACATGTTTTGGTCTGCTGCCTAAAAGACCTCAGATTGGTTGTCAGTTTGACACTGACTTCTAGGCACTTCCACTGTGTGGCTCCTATGTCAGTAAATGATTCCTTTCCAACCTTATAATAGCAGGATGGCTCACATCTGCTACACCGGCTCTGGTGAAAAATGTGTGTACTTCGCTTACCTGAGTGAAACATTTCTTTAAAAATATGGGGACCTCGCCATATATGATCTTATGGACCATGGTCAGCCTGGCCATGGTAACCCTGGACTCTACATGGAGCCAGTTGAGCTCTCTAAACTGGTTCCTTCCTATATAGGCTCTAGGGCCCAACCCTAGTATGACCCTGATTAGTCTATTCTGAGCAAACGTAACTTGGTTTTGAGGGATTTGTTTAGGGCTTTGAAGCTAAATCAAAATGGCCACCACCAGTCTAGTCTCCCTATCTAAGTACCTTGATGTCCGAGCCATGTCAGTCCGGAGACCTTGCTCAGTACCTTGCATGCCATATTTCGGCCGTCTAAGTTACCCTCCAAAATACGACCCAGGTATTTCACTGATGATTCTGCTGCTATGTCGTCCCAATTTAGCTTGACCTTGAAATCAGGGCACCTAATTAGATTTTGGAGACAAAAAGAATTGATTCTGTCTTTACACTCCCAGAGTGTAAAGATAATTTGTTATCAATAAGCCAGGAGTTGACATTGGCCAATTCCTCACTCGGGGAGCTCTCCAGAGTGACTTGATCCCAGCAGAGCAGCAGAGCAGAATCATCAGCGTACAGTCCAGGAACAAATCACAGTTACAGGTGAAGTATAATCTGTGTGGAACACCGTGGATTAAAGCCGTGGAGCAACGTAAGCCTTTAGTGAGAATGTTAGAACAAAGGAGACATCGAATCCGAGGTGATAAGGTTAATTCTCTCCTTTCTTTTATTTGTCGACAAGGAGAATCCAGAATGGTGACTGCAAGGGTCCAGAAACGCAGCACACTGCTACACTCTAAACAACATGTTTATATACAGTAGATTCGAAAGAGACGCTGTTTAACAAGAGCTCCTCCTCTGTTTCTTCTCAGCCAATCGGGAGCTCATCCGTCGCGGCCGAGCAGACGGAACGCTACCGCGCATAATGTACTAAGATCACACAGTACATGGGAGTCAATTCAGCAATATCTACTTTCAGTACAGAACCATGTTTCACAATGAAGTTTTGTTATTAGATTAATACTTTGTACAACATACACTTTAGAATGATACCAGGAGTTACATTCTTATTCATCTGTAAACAATAGTTAACTTTAAAAACTTTAATGACACAGCATCCATTCATGTGAATACGTTTTACTTCTCCTGGCTTTTACCTATATTAAACCTACACAGGCCATAGTTAAATACTTTTGTTCATTTTAACTTCAGTATATATTTTCACATTTCAACCCAGGTTCTACCTGAGTCTGTAGCTCTGTTATTAAAACAGGGCTGGGGGAGACACTGCTCTCACAGACATGCTAAATAGATCCACATGGTGCCGGGCTTCAAACGAATTGAATACAATGAGACAAAAGCTTTCTAGTCCAGGTGAAAACACATGCTTCTTTTGTTATCCAAAGTGAGGTGTTGTCTTGGTCACAGAGGCTGTCTTTCCACTGTCCATGGCCAGAAACCCCCCTTTACCTGTCCTGCCTTTTGGGGAACATTGGCAGACTTCTATATTTTTAACTAATTCTGTGTACTAATTAAATAAGTGGAGTTCTGGCTCATTTTAGGTATGATTATGGCTGGACGATATACTTCATAAACCCCTCTCGGAAGACTTATAACGTCTTCCGTAATTCAGAGCTCGGGCGAAAGAAGATATCTTTCAGCACAAAATCATAATCCAAACCTCTGACTGGAAAACAACCTGCAAAAACGATTAGTTTATACCCCTCTTGATTGTAGAATGGTACCTATACAAAGCCACAAAATAAAACCAAAATACTTCATTAAAGAAACCAATTAATATCATTCAGAATCTGTACCTCAGTTCAACCTGCAAAAAGACATCATGAATACATTATGACATGTGGTTTACATAAGGGACTGCGCGCTTACAGAAGGACAATTTTCTGTTTTTTCTCCTCTTTTTTCGCTTAAACTAACAAACGCATCCTGTATTTAGGAAATGTTCAGTCCTTGAAGCAAAAACTGTTCACAGCTTGGGGCAAGAAAAAGAAAAGGGGTTGAAATTGATGAAGATCTTTGTTATCTGCGTCAAAGGGCATAGGGTATGGGCGTGATGTGTCATTCTTCAAGAGACACACCAGCTTTCTGACACGTGCATGGAATCCCCTTGACCTGGACACCCGTCATCCACGATCTGTAGATTTGTAGGTTTACACTGCTTCTGTGAGGTCACACCCTGGGCTCCTGTAGAGCTGACTGGGGGAGGTAGAATCCTTTCCTGGTGTGTAGCTCACTTTGGCAGCAGAAACAGTGATGGGTAGAGGTTGTCTCATAGCCGCTGTCATCTCCACCAACATGATTCGTTCGACCTCTCATCGACACCTGGTTCTGCAGCCTGAGTCCTCTGACAGCTGTTCATCTCAGCAGCTCTCCATCTATTAGCACGAGAACATTTGGGGAATAAACGTCCCTACTCTTTCCTAGAAAGTACAACATGCACCTACCCACCTCAATACACACACACAAGAGGTGTTACTCATTCACTCAATTTAGTTCATGCAAAGATATTAATGTAGGTCATTAAAAACTCAAAATTAAATATTAATCCGACCTATGAACTGGTCAATTTGTTCCAAAAAATACTATGTCCAAAACCCCAATTTTAAATGTTTCCCTTTATACCTCCCCTCTTGAGACATAAGGCAATAATAATGGACATTATGTCTCATCAAACCCCAAAAGACCAATAAAGAACTGAAGTTCTCCTGAAAAGAATATCATACGGATGTGTTATATGTTACATTTCTCCACGGTTTCTCATTACTGACAACCATTTATCATTTGTGTATGCTCACCGAACCAGTTTACTGGATCTATCCCAATCCACACCTTACTGTGGAAATGGTTAAACAATTTAGTCCTAATTTTTACAATAGTTTTACACGAAATTCCTGTGACACTTTCCTATAGCAGGAAAAAAATACAAGTGTCAAAAAAGACCAACAGCCTCTCCAGCTCCTTCCAACAATCCATCCTATACTAGGTTCAGAATTTGTACAAATTTAGTCAACCACCTGAAAGCATATTAGACTCTATGCTAAATGTCCAATTAGAATATGGACAGTGATCAGTATTATGTTTCAAAATAGGTAGAAAATGAAAGTTGCTGCTTTTTTTTTTTTTTTTTTTTTTTTCATCAAGCCGTAGTCTGATCATGTCAAGTTCAATGGTGACTCAGGGTTTTCTTTTCTTGTCAACAACGGTTTATGTATTCCATCATTGCCCTACGTCACCTGTTCCAATATGTCCAGCCTCCATCACAGTCTAAAGTAATGTCTCTGTACTTTTCAAATGTTTCTAGCCATGTATCGTCTTGTCATCCATGCGGCAGGGAGCAATAACTGGAGTGAATTGTCCAGGTAGTGGACAATCTCGTGCATAATGATCCATCTGATAACATCTGTAACACCGCTTGCCCATGGCTCCAGACAAACGTTTGGACATACGACGTAGTCGATCTGTACCTTGCAGTGCAGGTACCGGGGGCACCCGTGGCACCAACTCTGACTCAGTCCATTGCATGTAAGGGGTGAGAGTCTGCTGTGGTGCAGACTGATAGCCACCTGGATGGGGGACCAGCCGTTCATAGAATGTGTGTACCTGTAGCACCACCCGGTCGACTCCCTGAGGTGAAGCCGGAACATCACTTTGCCTAGGACCAGAGACAGACGGCCTGAAACCTGGTGAAAACTGTGGGGTACCTTGAAGAGCTGGGGCTGACAGTGGGGCAATGGGGTTGACAGCCGGTGGTGTCTGGTTACACTGGCGCCAAGCATGTCCATGTTTCTGACAGATGTGGCACCGTCCTCTGAAGGGACCTTCATGATGTCGTCGTAACGGCTTTGGGTTTGCTTGTCCGTCACCTATTTCCTGGACACCTGCTCTCGCCACTGCTCCAGCTCCCAGCCCGTCTCCACTGTCACTGCAATGCCCTGTGTCCAGGGCTGACAATTGGTCGATAGGTTTCTCACCCGGTGACGTAGTGGGATCAGAAGATGAAACGCTCTTCTCAGCTGGTTCTGGGTGCACCTGTGCGGTTGTCATCCTGGCTTGATATCTCACATAAGCCTTATTTAATTTTTTACCCTTTTTGAAAAACAATTTAAACACTGTATTCTTCTTTGCCCCTGTGTCTGAGCAATCTTTCTGATATGCTCTGGCAAGCATTCCTAATGTGTCAATAATTTCTGGGTCGAATATGCTTTCTTGTGGCCAAGGCCCATAAAAGTTTGGCCAATTATCCTCCCATTGTCCCAAAATCATATTGATCACGTCAATGAAAGAATCATTTTGTTCCAAGGAACTCTGCTGCTGCCCTGATTCCATAATTGTAGATCAAATATCCAAATGATATTAAATCACAATTATTGTCACGTTACTTCAACCTCTATAGGTGTTCCCCTCTGGAATCAGATCTTACTTACAATATGGTTATTCTTTATCTAAAAATCACACACAAATCATAAATGTCTTGAGTCCACAACGGACCTCTGTCAGTACCTTAAGAACAGTTTTGAAGGAGTATTGATATGAGAATATTATAATGCAAGTGTGACGTGTCTTTATCACTCAGCACACATGTGAGTCAACCCAATAGTGTTGCTCATATATCCTAAGTATAACAGTATAGAACTATAAGTGTGTGTATGTATGAACGATAATTAAAGATTAAATTACTTCAAAAGCTTACTTGAACTGTCTCTTAATATTCCAAATCAAATATAAGACAAATGTTTGAATTTGTATAAATTTGTAAGTCTGGTCAATACATTACTTTAATCCCAGACATGAACCGTCCTCTATTAGCCAGGACTGGAAACAACTCGAAAGTGGCGCTCCCCTCCCACGGAAAGCTATTGATAGACATGAATGGATTAAATTAGAAAAAAATAATCATGCAGTACAACCAACATTAACTCATGCAGTACAAACAAACAACATTAAATCATGCAGTACAGACAAACAACATTAATCAATGCACACTTAGACACCATAGAATACCAATAGGCTGAATAACTTGTTAGATAAAGACTGTTAAAAGAAGAGTTAACTCTATAAGTCAGAAATGTTAAAACACTAACGAGCACAAACCCTCCAAGCTTCTCATTCATACAGTGAAAATGCAACCTTCGTCTCGACCACTAGGTGGAGTCAGTCAAATGTTTGGACGTGTCAATCACTGGAAGGGGCGGTTTCATGAATACACACCACTCCCACTGGAAGACACGTCACCACACACTAACCTAAATATATCTCTCAACCACCAGAGGGCGACAATCGACGAACTAAAATGAGCACACAATGTTCTGTAGTTCTGAGTTCTACCTTTGTGGCAGAAAACTACAACTCCCAAACTGTCTACTTGGGAAAGAGATGGACACTTCCTGTTCAGACGTCATAACTAACGCTATGTACACAAAATAATTCAAGTGGGGATTATTTTTTACAAACAGTTAAAAAAATTAACAGATTCCAACTTACTTCTTTGAAAAGATACTAATCACTAAATCTTCAATTATGTACACGGTCGTTCCGACGTTTATAGGAAAAAACATCTTAAAACGTGCACTCAAAAACGGTGACCTATACTTTTACATTCAGTATGAGCGAATTCGTCAGTCTTAAAAATAGCCACTCTAGGCTTCACAAAAATCTTATAGTAGAATATCTGCTTCTAGCAGCCAGGAGACTGCGACTGCCTTTATCCAAAAACATCAGTCAAATAGCATAGAACAGCACCTCAGTAAAGAATTCAAACCAATACACCTCTGTACTAGTACAAATAAAATTAAGGTATTCCCAGCATGTTAAAGTAATATATAGTATCGCTCAGCCAAACGGCCAATACACTAAAAAACTTTTATCTTAATACCCAACCTTAATTACCACCCACTTTTAAACTCCGCCAAAAGTAGGCATCACTTACGACCCAGTAGTCAAAATGTAATACTTACATGAATTAAAACCCACAGATTGTACCACACCTGTTTGACCTATTAAATAACATAATTTGTCCAAATGCTGCCATAAATGTTACCTAAATAATCGACCCTTGGCATATCTAAAAAATAACAGTGACTCCGTCGAGTCCCTAGCGTCCCAGGTTAGTTTTTTTCTCAGAAAAGTAGCCTTAAGTCAATACAAGGAGGAACAAAATTATAGCGAACATCCAGTTAAATTATTAAATTAAATCTGTTGTGTCTAAAACACAAAACGGACCGAATTCAAATCTTTTTCACACTTCTATTCCTTATTATCATTATTAGTATAGTACTCAACACAATACTTTAGCACAAATCGAAATAATTAACCTACTCCTATGTATTTATTACTACATTTAACAATTATTTTCGTCCTTTTTTCACAACTACATTCAACAATCCAAAAGGATCATTTTCATTGTTTTTAGGCCTAAATAGTCACATCTATGTAATGTCAACACGAGTCCTAGATAATAATTTCATACTATTTGTCAGCTTCATCATCCCCTGACAACACATAAAACAATTGAAATGTGTCGAAAATGGATACCAACACGCCAATAAGTCATTTGTGTCACCACCACAAATATACCTTATTGCAAATTAATCATGGGAAAGCCATCTGCATCAACACTGCAAATAAACTCACCTTAAAGCCATCTGCATCAACACTGCAAATAAACTCACATTAAAGCCATCTGCATCAACACTGCAAATAAACTCACATTAAAGAATGACTTCGAGTTTACGCGACCAGCGCATATGCCTAACTCATCCAACAACACTGCATCAACAATTCACATCACAACTAAGTGCTTCAATCACCGCAACAGACACATTCCTAACTCATCCAGCACAAGCCTACATCACAACACAAAGCATCAAACACATACTTGAGTACAGCTACCAACCGGCAAACCGAAACAACTTCACAGAACCAAAAGTCTCAACAATGGAAATACTACGAAATTAAATAAAGGCCACACCTTTTCTCCACATGTATAATAGCAACCAACCATAAATTGACGAAATATACTGCTACCACGAAAGCAGAATAAACCGCATAGAAGAGTTATTGTAACAATGTTATAAGTGAAAAGAAATAAGAAAATACAATTTAAACCACACACACCATAGCCGTGCTACTATGAATGCAGTAAAAACAGCATATAGAAACAATGGAAGTCGATTAGAAGAAAGAATTATATTAATGAAGCTATCCTAAAATATTACACGCATGTAAATGGCTTAAGGCACAATTCACCCAATATGAAGATTAGGTTTCCTGTGGCAAACGCCTTGCGAAAAAGCTCACAATATTTGTAGCCTACAAGCTGTGAAATAAATCATGAAAAGCCAATCAAAATAAAGAAACTACACCAAGATGTGTGAAAAGAAAAGAGAATAGGGGAAATAAAGCAGACGCATAACAAGCCTACAAAACAAAGGTCCCTAAAACTACAAAGCAAGATGGCCGAAAAACCGCAAAACAATGGAGCTATAGCTTTTTAAAATCTGATCTCAGCACCAAACGTAATCACCAAAGGACAATTATCACACGCCGAAGCCCAACAAAATATGCTTCACCCGTGTGTCTAAGAAAGGCGAAAAAAATTTAGGCCTACTACAAATCCAATCGCCATTACCCACAAGATAATAACGGTTATAAGCAGCACACACAGTGTAGCCATGAATGGGACATGTAGAAATATACCCGAAAGACTCCGTGCTCCTGAAAATGCACAAAGACATTTCAAAGAAGCACTAACGACTAGCAACAGCTAGCAAGAAAGAAAAAAGAAAGGAGTCAGAAGAAAGAAAGACATGAGCTGTGTTTTGACAAAGAGAGCATAATGGAAGAAAAATTAGAAATAGCCAGCCAAATTTTCATGCAGAGGACTGTGTAACCTTAGTCACACCTAACAATAAGAGCATGTTTTAGTAGAAAAAACACAAAGTGTTTGCAGAGTCACTGTACAAGCCCCAACCATAAACGCAACGTATTTCGCCAGTATTCCTAGACAGAAACAAAACATCAATTCGCCAAAAACATTACCTACATACTTTTCAAATATAACCATACAGCGACACGATCACACTTTTTCCAAGGGAAAGGTCCGAGTATGATGGGACGTTGAATAACTCCCACTCTTCGCAACTCAAACAATGACTTCAAAGAAAGTATATATCTGCCGCTGAACTAAAAATCCTGCCTCTTAAGCCAACCGCACCTACATACAGTGGCACTCTTACACATCTATCATAGACATTTTACGGGCTAAGTATCACACGGAGTATACCGCGCGCCTATGTCTCCGAACGCAGTGCACCGCGCTCAGAGCTTATAACAGGGTCTACGTAAAAAAATAAACATGGCATCCCAGACGCCACACATAAGCACTGAGTGTTGGCTCTATACTCTCACGCTCAAAACTAATATCATTGATTGTCCGACTTCATACGTCAGTGCGTCGCAGTTCCCGAACGCATTTCGAGTACACACAATTTGCCACTAAACACTCCATACCATTATAACAACTCAAAGGATGAGGGAAGGGCAGCCGACAAAGCAAGGTCCGACCTGTCGTGATCCCCCAGTTTCAATCTGCAGTATCAAGATACGCTGAAGTCATATAATATGAAAGTCCCTGCGTCCTATTCATGCGCATAACGAGCGTATCCTGTTACCAGATATATTAGTGAGGGAAATATGTAACAAAAAAAGGCTCAGTTGTTCACTTCCGGCAGAAAGTGTGAAAATTTGCATATGGCATGTTTGAAGTATGCCGATTTCAAATTTTGCCGGATCCAAGCACTTTTCCCATGGGATCTGGTCGTAAAATGAGAATTAAAGATGGCCGCCAACGTTTTTGGTTCAATTAGGTTTTGTATTCCAATCTTTGACACCTCATCACTTTTGAATGTGAAACAAGTTTGTTTTGATGAAATCCAAATTGTAATGCAGCAATACTTTGACATTTTCAGTTTCTGTAGATTAATTTAGCAGATTACTTTTTTTTATTTTATGGCAAATTTGATTGAAACCAGTGTTACTCCAAAGTGCTTCATCTGAGCCTCATGATGTTGGTGTCTCTACCTATGTTTTCAGGGGTATTCTTTCACATGAGATCATATTACTGGGTTCACACTTATTTAATATTTTTGTAGCAACAGTGAAAACTCATTCTTCAAAAATAGCATATTAGATGGTTGACAGTGCATGTAACGGACCTTCAGGAACTTCCAAATGATTCCCCAGATACCCATCGTGAATTTGTCAAGGGGAACTTTGTCATTGCACAAGTTCTCTGCTTTGGCACACGATCAGATGCATGAACAGCAGAACGCCATTGTGAAAGGTGATGGCGGAATTGTTGTAATTACTGAGAACTAGACCATACCCGGTGAAGGTTATTGCATGTCCTGTAGCGCGGTCCCCCCGCGGGTCCCCCCGCGGTCACCCCTCCCCACGGGCAACCCCACCCCCCCCCACGGGCAACCCCCCACACACACCCCCGTCGCGGAACCCCCCGGGTCCCGTCGCAAACACACACACACACACACGCAACGTTTAGCGCGAGTCGTCTCGTGCGCGCACACGCACACACAGAGCCAGCGTGTGCGCACACACACGGGCACATGCGACGCATGCGCAGTTCCGTACTGTACGTACGGTACGGTACAGTACGGTACTGTACTGTACTGTACTGTACGTACTGTACTGTACTGTACTGTACTGTACTGTACTGTACTGTACTGTACGGTCTGTACTGTACGTACTGTACTGTACTGTACTGTACTGTACTGTACTGTACTGTACGGTCTGTACTGTACGTATTGTACTGTACGGTACTGTACTGTACTGTACGGTCTGTACTGTACGTACTGTACTGTACTGTACTGTACGGTCTGTACTGTACTGTACTGTACTGTACGGTCTGTACTGTACTGTACTGTACTGTACGGTCTGTACTGTACTGTACTGTACTGTACTGTACTGTACGGTCTGTACTGTACTGTACGGTCTGGACTGTACTGTACTGTACTGTACTGTACTGTACTGTACTGTACTGTACTGTACTGTACGGTCTGTACTGTGCTCTACTCTACTGTACTGTACTGTACTGTACTGTACTGTACTGTACTGTACTGTACTGTACTGTACTCTACTGTACTGTACTGTACGGTACTGTACGGTCTGTACTGTACTGTACGGTACTCTACTGTACTGTACTCTACCGTACTGTACGTACTGTACTGTACCGTACCGTACGTACCGTAGACGTTCCTTGCACATTCCACATGATTTGGCAACGCGCAAAACGAAAGCGAAACCTAACTGCAGCATGCAAACCGAAAGCGAAACCTAACTGCCAGACCACAGACCATGACCCAAGACAGACAGAGACCACAGACCACGACCCAAGACAGAGGTTACTCAAATTATAGGAAGATGAGGGGGCTCTTCGCCGGTGGTTGGTGGCTGGTCCCGAAATAGCCAGGATCCTAAATGAGTTTGAAGACCAGTTTCAGGGACGGAGGAAAACTGATGTCCGCCACCACGAGCAATCCAGAAAGCCTTTGCATCAGATCTCAATAATGCAATCAGTACGTTCGAAAAGCTGGGGAATCGATTCTCAGAAGACAGTAACGACTTGTATGTGCTTGACACCAAAGTCATCATGCCTGATGAAGTGGTAGCCACAGTGCGATCTGTGGAGGACATTGGCAAAACACAATTTGATGGATTTGTAGAGAAGCGAATCAAGGATCCTTCTATCAATTTCTATGATAACATTGCAAAGAACAATCTACCTCTGGGGGTACTCTGAAGAAAGTGAACGAGGCACGCAAGCAGCTATTTGCTCATGGAAATCGCAAAGTGGAAAATATTCCACCCACAAAGGAGGCACTTCGTCAACATGTGAAGAGAGCAGTATTTCAAGCTGGTCACATCTGGGGACAGTCCCAAATTGCCAACCCAGAGATTCCTTCACCTGTAGATTGGGGATGGGTGAAAAGTTAGGACGATGGCTGGTGTCCATTTTGGACGGTGATGGCAGAGGTGGCGTCAAAAGGGTGTCGAGAGCTGATCAAATGCATGTGTAAAAAACGGTGTGCTGGAAAATGCAAATGTTTTGCGGCTAATCTACCATGCACAGAACTGTGTTTCTGTTCAGGACAATGCTTCCAAGAAGAACAGAGTAGGACAGATTAAATAAACAAGTTAATGAGAAATAAATGTATTGTCCCACAAGTGGAAAAGCTCTACGTCCTCCCGGTGGGGGCTCCTCACTGGCAGGTGAGTCAGTAGAATACAACAGCAGTGACAACACACTGTGTGTGGGGAGGAATCAATTGGCATAATGATATATATAACAATTCGATAAAAGGGTGTACCAAACTTTTCTCAGTTGATTCTTATGTGTTTTTTCCCGTAGAATCCATTTCTGCCATGTACATTTTTGTATTGTGCATAATTAATTCGATAATTAGCATATTTGCAGCAAATATGCTAATTATCTAATTAATAAGTCAGACGCTTTGGTCTGACTTCTTGGATCCGGCAATTTTTTAATTCAGCGCCCAAAAATACCCCTAGGTGCAAAATTTCACACTTTCTGCCGGAAGTGAACAACTTTTTCACATATTTCTCCCACTATATTGACCGCCTTACCAATGTAAAAACAAAACAAACAAACTAAAACAAACCGCATGAATCTTCTAAGAAGACCCACCCAACTTGTCCATTGTACTCCAAAAGTACCCCTTTATCACCACGGATCCCCCTAAATTCATACACCCCCCCAAAGGCAGCGTATCCACGAGCGTGCACACAAAATACAAGGTTCTTTAACGAATATCCCCTTAGAAAAAAACATCGTAAGAACTGTGGCTAAGCAACTCACCGTTTTGAGAAGAATTCAAACTCCACAGACCCACAATTAGTCCTCTCCCAGCGGATAGTTAAAACCGTCTGCCGACATACGCCAATTGAAGTATAATCTGTGTGGAACACCGTGGATTCAAACCGTGGAGCAAACGCAAGCCTCTAGTGAGAATGTTAGAACAAAGGAGACATCGAATCCGAGGTGATAAGGTTAATTCTCTCCTTTCTTTTATTTGTCGACAAGGAGAATCCAGAATGGTGACTGCAAGGGTCCAGAAACGCAGCACACTGCTACACTCTAAACAACATGTTTATATACAGTAGATTCGAAAGAGACGCTGTTTAACAAGAGCTCCTCCTCTGTTTCTTCTCAGCCAATCGGGAGCTCATCCGTCGCGGCCGAGCAGACGGAACGCTACCGCGCATAATGTACTAAGATCACACAGTACATGGGAGTCAATTCAGCAATATCTACTTTCAGTACAGAACCATGTTTCACAATGAAGTTTTGTTATTAGATTAATACTTTGTACAACATACACTTTAGAATGATACCAGGAGTTACATTCTTATTCATCTGTAAACAATAGTTAACTTTAAAAACTTTAATGACACAGCATCCATTCATGTGAATACGTTTTACTTCTCCTGGCTTTTACCTATATTAAACCTACACAGGCCATAGTTAAATACTTTTGTTCATTTTAACTTCAGTATATATTTTCACATTTCAACCCAGGTTCTACCTGAGTCTGTAGCTCTGTTATTAAAACAGGGCTGGGGGAGACACTGCTCTCACAGACATGCTAAATAGATCCACATGGTGCCGGGCTTCAAACGAATTGAATACAATGAGACAAAAGCTTTCTAGTCCAGGTGAAAACACATGCTTCTTTTGTTATCCAAAGTGAGGTGTTGTCTTGGTCACAGAGGCTGTCTTTCCACTGTCCATGGCCAGAAACCCCCCTTTACCTGTCCTGCCTTTTGGGGAACATTGGCAGACTTCTATATTTTTAACTAATTCTGTGTACTAATTAAATAAGTGGAGTTCTGGCTCATTTTAGGTATGATTATGGCTGGACGATATACTTCACAGGCGTCTGTCATATCATTCACGTACACTAAAAACAGGGCAGGACCTAGAATGCTTCTTGAGGAACTCTGTTGCAACAGGGATGCCAGGACTCAATAGGTCAACACGGCCCCTCCTCATCCAAATACCTCTTGAATAGTTGAAGTAATTGAAGTAATACATATTTGGACTTCGTTGTATCTCCACACTCAGTCCATTCTATAATTAGTGCAATCTTGCATTCGACAAGGGACATGAACTTCATGGCATGTGATTGTGAAAACAGTACGTTTGTGTGATCCAGATACCCTACCTTGTTAACTATTCTAATGGCTCTTTTTTGTAGAATGCAATCTATATAAGTGTTACCCCAAATCTCTACACAATAATTGAGATATGGTAGTACAAGTGAGCAATATAAAATATAAAGTGATTTATCATCCAAAATGTGTTTTGTTTTCCCCAGAACTACAATGCTCCGTGCAAGCTTTGTTCTTACATAGCTTATATGGGGTTTCCAGCAGATTTTGTGGTTCAGTAATACACCCAGAAATGTATTTTCATATACTCTTTCAATGTTAACATTATCTATCATCATTTGTACTTGTGTATTTGTACTTGGGTTTCCAAATAACATAAGCTTAGTTTTGTTTTAATTGAATGACGATTTATTTATATCAAACCAATGTTTTAATTTACTCATTTCTGTAGTGGTGACCTCCAAAAGCTGTTGTGGAGTTTCCCCTGAACAACATTTCAACATATTTGACAAAATGTCATTGATGTATAAAATAAACAGTATTGGGCCTAACACTGACCCCTGTGGGACTCAGTAATGTCAGCCCATGATGATTTATATTAGTCACCCATCTGTACAAACTGTTGCCTGTGTTGCATGTTTTCAACTAGTTTAACGCCACCCCCCTTATACCATACCTTTCAATTTTTTGTATTAGTATTTCTTGATTAATGGTATCGAAGGCTTTTTTCAAATCTATAAATACTCCTACATATTTCTGGCTATCAATACAGTTGGTGATCTCCTCTGTTAACTCCATCAGTGCCATTGCTGTTGACCTGTTCGCTCTGAAACCGTACTGACTGTCTGTCAGAATTTACATACTCTGATTGATTGAATACTTTATTAACAATAAATAGTACAGTGGTACGATTATTATACAATGGTGCTAAAAGGATAATACAAAAAGCCCTAAGGGCTTGTTTCCATTGTGGTCCTGTGTATTCAATTCATCTAGATCTGGACATCAGTGACCTTCACATGTCCCTCACACAGCTTCCACAAGTCTCAGTCCGGTGACATGAACATTTAACGTTAAGATATCATTTACTACTTATGTCCTTGACAGAAATAATTGATCAAATTAATCACATCGCATCACAGCTACAGGAGAATCAGTGAACTTGATTTGATTTATTTCTTAAAATATAAATATATAATTTATGAACAAAACTACATTTATGCTCCATTATTACCACACCTCATCTAATACACATAATCAAAACATATACGCATACAGTGTACGTACAGATTATAATCAGTGCAATCCTATCAAGACATACAGTACCCAATAATTATACCTACACAATATTTACCATATTATGCAAGTGAATGCTTCCAACAACACACAGTACATGTTTTTTTTTTGGGGGGGGGGGACACAATGCCACACATTCTACTGCCAATGTCACATTCTGCCTTTTACCAGGTACTTTGATGAAATGGAAATGTAAAATAGGAGGTTAGAGCTACTATAGATATGCAGTGAAAATTAAATTACACCCTTCTGCCTGACAGAGATCTGCACTCTGCTGAGCGCTCCTTTCTAGTAATTTTGAGTCTGAGATATCCATGTTGTTGAAGCTCATCTTAAGCTAACTTGACAGTTGAGTACACAGTAGAGTCACTGGATTCGGCAGGTGGAGGGTTTGGATGGACGTCTGTCTTTTTGTGGAACTGGACTTCAGAGTAAGTCACGCTGGCCGGGTCATCTTCAGGCTAGGAGCAAATAAGAGTGATCTGTTTCAGTCTCGACTAGTTGCCATAGGATATTTTGTAAAGTTAATTTCCAACACACACGCGCAAACACACGCACGCACACAAACACGTGTCACTATGTTACTGTGGGACTGGTTGTCGTGATCACCATGCTGACATTGGCTATTGTGATCTACTTCAGGAAACAAACCACAAAACCACCTGGTAACGCACAAACAGACACGTACTTGTGCATGCATGCGCGGACACACACACACACACACACATTGTTTTTTTTACACTCAGGATATGGGATATGTACACAATTGGTGAGACACCGCTCAAACTCACCTTTCTGGCTTGGGCATAAACTGGCTCTATGAAAGAGTTGGAAGGTTCTGCAAAACACAGATTTAGCTTTATTACACAATTCAGACAAATATACATCCTGTACAGTGTTTCAGTTCTTTACTTTCAGTGATTCACAGTAGAACCTTTAGAAATTGTTAATTAGCTGATCACTTGTTTTGCTTACTTAGATCATCCCTGGAATGTTCTTTTTCAGAGCTAGGACTCCTATCTTACCAATTAGGGCGATTTGAAGCAAAGGGGAGGTTGCTTATAGGTAGGTCATGGCAATATATATCAATAAGATATGAAATTAGATATCACAGCCCTAGTTATAGGTTGCCAGACTTGTTCATTGACTGTACATTATGACAGTGTGTCAGTATGAACCAACACAGCATTTTTTGTTATTTGTTGAAATGTATCCTCTCTATCTTTCTGTGTGTGTGTGTGTGTGTGTGTGTGTGTGTGTGTGTGTGTGTGTGTGTGTGTGTGTGTGTGTGTGTGTGCGCGCCTGTCCGTCCGTCCGTCCGCCCGCCCGCCCGCGCGCATGCACAAGTACGTGTCTGTTTGTGCGTTACCAGGTGGTTTTGTGGTTCGTGTCCTGAAGTAGATTACAATAGCCAATGTCAGCATGGTGATCATTACAACCAGTCCCACAGTGACATAGACGATGGTTCCTTGGGATTACATCATCACATTACAACAGTTATGAAAGTTTAGAGGAAGTTATCACAACAGACTTTAACACTTATCTACTGAATGAGACACAGACTATTAGAAAAGTACATTAACAGATAAACAACCCACTACTCTAGGTAGACAGACGGGTAGATTAACAGATAAACAACCCATGCATGAGGTAGACAGACAAGCTATCAGCCAACTAGGCAGGTAGAAAGACAGGCTAGTTAATATCTAGACAGCTCATTATGTAGGCAGACAAACGGGCAGGCAGTCCACCAGCCAATCAGACACAAAGACAGACAAACGAAAAGCACAGCAGACAGACAGACCAACATGTTGTTCTTACCTGTATCTGGAGAGGAGTTTTCCTCTCTTACAGAAGGTGTAGAAGGTTCAGAGACAGCTGGTGAGACCTTTACAGAACCATCTGGTCCTGTTGTGGCTGTAGAGACTGTTCCATCTGGAGACGGAACCAATGGAGGACGAGCAGTGATGGTTGGAGCTGTGAATATCATCATAATATTAAGTTAATGCAATAATAACAACAATGCAGACGATGATGATGATAATGAATGGAAGGTGAGATTCTAACAGCAGCTAGTAAGATTCTAACGGCAGCTAATTTGTCCATTTTATAGTTTACTCTTACACAAGAAATAAATGCATTAAATTCAAATGAGATTAATTGAATATTTGTTTAATACAGTAATTTCATTTTTCCCCCTTAGTTTTGTTTGTTGCTGAGGAATGACATCACAATCTCACCTTCTGCTGTCTCTCCTCCAACATTGTGGGCTTGTACCTGTTAACCTTGCTAATATGTCTGCTTTACAGTGTACACTACACTACTCAAGTACATACATACATGAATGGACATCAAATTAAATAGTAATTAAATTGCTTTATTTAGTCACATGTAGAAAACATACAATAAAACAGAATAAAATCATAAATTATGTCTAGTTATGCTGATATTTAGTTTAGTTTATTTTTTGAATGAGCTCACAATCTCTCCTTTAGCTTTCTCTCCTCCAACATGGTGGGTGTGTACCTGGCAACCTTTCTCTGAGCATTCTATAATATTCTACGTTTATACTCACCATCTAGGACTGTGATCTGAATCTCCTCATTTGAATCACGAATGAATGTTCTGTCCACACCACACCAGTATGTCCCTGTGTCAGACTTTCTCAGCTGTCTGATGGTTACATGGAACACTCCATCACTAAAGAATCCACCAAAAAATCCACCTTGTTCATTTGCAATACTGTATCTACCATTCTCAGCATAGGAGTCAGCTGTTCTTATGAGATCTGTAGTGCATGTTCCTCTACAGAAGTACTTGAACAGATCACCAGCTATTGGGAACCTGCAAGTAATTGTAAGGTCTTCTCCTTCAGTTTCTATAAAGACTTGTCGTTGTAGAGTGACTCCGCACAGAGCTGTGGAACAAACATGAACAGTTGATGATCACGATCAAGTGGTAGAAAGTAGGTCATATTCAAACACAGTCTAGACAGATAGATTGTACTCACCAAGGATCAGGCAGCAGTACAGAAAATGTCTCAAATTCATTTTAAAACACTAGGTTCTTAAACTTTTAAACTGTCACTGATGTAAAGTGAATGGCCCCGATTCATAATGAGGGTCGTAAATATGGGGTAAATAAAGTTCGTAAAGGCCGGTCGTATTTTGGTAGTCACAAACGGACGTGCAATTCCCAAAGGGGTTCGTATTTCACAGAGACGTGCGTACAACCAGTGCGTATGACCAGGTGTGATGATTTACTCTGGAAGGCTGCGTCTGCGTCCAACAGCATCCAGCTTTAACGTCTCCGTGCTGAACCGTGCTAAACAGCGTTGCCATGTCCGCTTATTATAAGCGAATTTGGGCTTATTTTTCTGTAAAGTTGCTTGTAAATATTGGTAGCTGTGGGGTGCGGTTTTTTGGGCTTGTTTCTAAAGTGTAGTTGGTTATTTGGGCTTGCTTCACAATTGTTCAATTGTTTTGGTGGTTCTCAAATATTTTTATGTCATGGACCCCCAAGTTAATATGTATGCTAATTTATCCCTATAAGCCCCATCTGAACATGTTTTGTGCCAGCTGGAGGCAGATTTGTGTTGTTAGAATGTTTAAAAAATCTTCCAAATATTCCACATTTTATTACAAGATTTTTTTTTAAAATAGCAGATCTACAAGCTCACAACGGTTTAATTACAGTGCTTATAATGGCCTAAGTGCCAGTTGCTTCTTTTGGGCTTGTTTTCCTAGACCTGGTTGCTTATTTCTCTCACAACATCTGGCAACGCTGATGAAAGTTTGAAGTTCAACTCCGCCTCGTCCAAAGCTAACAGATGCGGTGTCGCATCGCCTTGACAACGTACTGTTCTGTCTGGAAGCGGATCACATAATAAATGCTTTCATGTGTAATGAGAATAAAGAAGTTTACAAGGTTTAACCCCATTACCAAATAAAAGGCTAATAAAACGTGGAAAGGATATTATATAAGCGAGCCTTTTCTAATGAACATAGCGCACCTTTACCGAGGTACAAAGATGATGTTGAAAATAAATCCAGGGCATACAAGTGAACGCTTCTATCCGATTATGGACCTGAGCTTATTGATTAAATTAGTTAATTTTGGATATCACTGTCCTACGTCGGAATGGGGGAATGGATCATCTTCTGGACACAGCTTTCATCCACTTTAGTTTCCTCATCAGATGGTAATATTTATTAGGCTGTTGTGTTTGGCGTTCATGTGATCAATATACAGTAGCCTACAGTCGGCTTTACAAATTAATACCGCGGCACGGACACTGATGCAAGTCAGTCCCTCCGCAGTTTCATTAAGGCATCATAGCCTATTTTCATTATTACGTGACACACGCTGAGATGACCCGCTGGCAAACACAGCTCTAAATGCAACTCATAGCCTAGAAAATAAATAAAAAGCGGTGGAATCTACATCATGTCTATATTATGCATAGGCTACAAGCAATACATCGTTTGACATTTATTTTTTATTTTTTATATATATGTGTTGACAAATGTTGGGCACATATATATTTTATTTGAGGTTTGCCACTGTTGTAATTGATTTTGGCATGAAGAATAAAGCATTCTAAAGACATACGCACATTTCAGCCCTGGTAAGACAGCCTCGGGGCTGACCTGAGAACGTACGCACCTGACGCACAAAACACAGAACAAAAAACTTTTATGAATCCGACTGCAGGTGTAGGATTTGTCCTAAATGCCGGTACGTACAAAATATGGTCGTAAATCCCTTTATGAATCCGGGCCATTCTCTATTATCTACAGAGTGTTTTAACTTCCTATAACTGCCACTTGTCATCTTTAATGTAACCGTGATATTATGTAATCTAAGGCGAGCTGCAGGAAGTAGATGCTTGTGTGGTAGATGCTTGTGTGGTAGTTCTGTGGCAAAATTTCGTCAATCATTTTATGCCCAATCGTTCTTTTGTATTTTGATAGATCCTCTTTAGAGATTTTTGATTTTTGAGAGTTTTGATTCGACTTATCAGAAATGCATCGAAACCACAGGGTTACAGCAGTTCGAGGAACACAATAAAGTCCTTGGACTTGTTTCCATTGCGGTCCTCTTACAAGCAACAGTTAATAAGTTAATTATTTCATTCAATACAAAACAAATGACAGTAACATATACACTACATACATAAAAACATGTGCTTTCCCTAGACTAATGACTCTCTATAGGGGAACCTTTTCTAACAGACATGTTTTTGTCTGCTGCCTAAAAGACCTCAGATTGGTTGTCAGTTTGACACTGATTTCTAGGCACTTCCACTGTGTGGCTCCTATGTCAGTAAATGATTCCTTTCCAACTTTATAAAAGCAGGATGGCTCACATCTGCTACACCAGCTCTGGTGAAAAATGTGTGTACTTCGCTTACCTGAGTGAAACAATTCTTAAAAAATATGGGGACCTCGCCATATATGATCTTATGGACCATGGTCAGCCTGGCCATGGTAACCCTGGACTCTACTGGGAGCCAGTTGAGCTCTCTAAACTGGTTCCTTCCTATATGGGCTCTGGGGCCCAACCCTAGTATGACCCTGATTAGTCTATTCTGAGCAAACGTAACTTGGTTTTGAGGGATTTGTTTAGAGCCTTGAAGCTAAATCAAAATGGCACGAAATAAGGGAGTTGGCCACCACCAGTCTAGTCTCCCTATCTACTGTAAGTACCTTGATGTCCGTGCCATGTCAGTCCGGAGACCTTGCTCAGTACCTTGCATGCCATATTTCGGCCGTCTAAGTTACCCTCCAAAATACGACCCAGGTATTTCACTGATGATGTTGCTGCTATATCGTCCAAATTTAGTTTGACATTGAAATCAGGGCACTTTCCTAATTAGATTTTGGAGCCAAAAATAATTGATTCTGTCTCCCCAGAGTGTAAAGATAACTTGTTATCAATAAGCCAGGAGTTGACATTGGCCAATTCCTCACTCGGGGAGCTCTCCAGAGTGACTTGATCCTCATGGGACATCAGCAGAGCAGAATCATCAGCGTACAGTCCAGGAACAAATCATAGTTACAGGCGTCTGTCATATCATTCACGTTCACTAAAAACAGGGCAGGACCTAGAATGCTTCCTTGAGGAAGTCCACATTCCATGATGTTGGGGTCAGACAAAACACCATTTACCTATAACCTCTGTAGGATTTAAACCACCTGCATGATGCCCTGTCAGCCCATAGGCTATCTGAAAACAGCCGATCCACAGGCCCATGACGGGCCGCATTGCAACAGGGATGCCAGAGACGACGTAGGCCTAATAATAGAGCCCCGTGCGCGGCTAGCGGGCGGGCAGCCGGACCTCTAGTACCATTTTATTTTTTTGTATTAGTATTTCATGATTAATGGTATCGAAGGCTTTTTTCAAATCTATAAATACTCCTAAGACATATTTCTGGCTATCAATACAGTTGGTGATCTCCTCTGTTAACTCCATTAGTGCCATTGCTGTTGACCTGTTCGCTCTGAAACCGTACTGACTGTCTATCAGAATTTACATACACTGATTGATTGAATACTTTATTAAAAGTTTACAAATAGTACAGTGGTACGATTATTATACAATGGTGCTAAAAGGATAATACAAAAAGCCCTAAGGGCTTGTTTCCATTGTGGTCCTGTGTATTCAATTCATCTAGATCTGGACATCAGTGACCTTCACATGTCCCTCACACAACTTCCACAAGTCTCAGTCCGGTGACATCAACATTTAACGTTAAGATATAATTTACTACTTATGTCCTTGACAGAAAGAATTGATCAAATTAACCCATTAAGACCTGATGCTTAGCGCTGTCGCCTCACAGCTAGAAGGTCCTGGGTTCAATTCCCGCCGGGGACGCTGTGGGCGCTGGGGGCGTGTCTTCTCCTCCGCGTCATCAGCGCCCATACCCTAGGTGGGGTTGGCGAAAGGGCCTACTCTGTGTGGAGTTTGCATGTTCTCCCCGTGTCTCCTAGGGTAGTTAATACCCTCACAAAAACATGTAGTAATCCTGGTCGCTATACCACCTCCCCCATGACAGCCGGGGCGCCTGATGGAGGGGAAGGGAACTGGTTGGAATAACGTGTTCCTTCCACGCGCTACGTCCAACCAGGGAAACTCCCCCCTGTCAGGTGACAAGAAGGTCAGTTGGCTCTCATGCCTGAAGGAAGCATGAGCTCGGCCCTGGCCTCCCTACTGTGGGGGACTGGTGTAGTGCTGGTGTAGGGCTGGTGTAGCGCCCAGGATCACTTAGGAAATTGCACCGGGTGAAAAAAAATGGGTTACAAAAATCGCGGGATAAAAATTTAGAAGACCTGATGCTGATTCTACAAATGCCTTCTAAATCAGTAGTTCTCACACTTTCTAGATTTTTCAAAAACGTTAAAACATAGAAGATGTACAAGCTGTATAGTGACACGCAGTGTGCTTGTAAATCTTCTATTTTTGAATAGCCAACGCAAAAATCTAAAATGACACAGATGCTTTCATTTTTCGTTTTAATGTGTTAAATAGACTCCAAATTGGGGAAACGTACAACAGACAGACAATCAATTAGCCTACAAGTAGACATTTTGAGCATACAGCATGCTGAGCTTTTTTATAAATATATAATTTATGAACAAAACTAAATTTATGCTCCATTATTACCACACCTCATCTAATACACATAATCAAAACATATACGCATACAGTGTACGTACAGATTATAATCAGTGCAATCCTATCATGACATACAGTACCCAATAATTATACCTACACAATATTTACCATATTATGCAAGTGAATGCTTCCAACAACACACAGTACATGTTTTTGGGGGGGTTGACACAATGCCACACATTCTACTGCCAATGTCACATTCTGCCTTTTACCAGATACTTTGATGAAATGGAAATGTAAAATAGGAGGGTAGAGCTACTATAGATATGCAGTGAAAATTAAATTTCACCCTTCTGCCTGACAGAGATCTGCACTCTGCTGAGCGCTCCTTTCTAGTAATTTTGAGTCTGGGATATCCATGTTGTTGAAGCTCATCTTAAGCTAACTTGACAGTAGAGTACACAGTAGAGTCACTGGATTCGGCAGGTGGAGGGTTTGGATGGACGTCTGTCTTTTTGTGGAACTGGACTTCAGAGTAAGTCACGCTGGCCGGGTCATCTTCAGGCTAGGAGCAAATAAGAGTGATCTGTTTCAGTCTCGACTAGTTGCAAACACACGCACGCACACAAACACGTGTCACTATGTTACTGATGACTGGTTGTCGTGATCACCATGCTGACATTGGCTATTGTGATCTACTTCAGGACACAAACCACAAAACCACCTGGTAACGCACAAACAGACACGTACTTGTGCATGCATGCGCGGACACACACACACGCACACACACATTGTTTTTTTTACACTCAGGATATGGGATATGTACACAATTGGTGAGACACCTCTCAAACTCACCTTTCTGGCTTTGGCATAAACTGGCTCTATGAAAGAGTTGGAAGGTTCTGCAAAACACAGATTTAGCTTTATTACACAATTCAGACAAATATACATCCTGTACAGTGTATCAGTTCTTCACTTTCAGTGATTCACAGTAGAACCTTTAGAAATAGTTAATTAGCTGATCACTTGTTTTGCTTACTTAGATCATCCCTGGAATGTTCTTTTTCAGAGCTAGGGCTCCTATCTTACCAATTAGGGCGATTTGAAGCAAAGGGGAGGTTGCTTATAGGTAGGTCATGGCAATATATATCAATAAGATATGAAATTAGATATCACAGCCCTAGTTATAGGTTGCCAGACTTGTTCATTGAATGTACATTATGACATTTTCATGTCAGTATGATCTGATCCAACACAGCATTTTTTGTTATTTGTTGAAATGTATCCTCTCTATCTTTCTGCCTGTATATATCTCTGCACCTGTGTGTGTGTGTGTGTGTGTGTGTGTGTGTGTGTGTGTGTGTGTGTGTGTGTGTGTGTGTGTGTGTGTGTGTGTGTGTGTGTGTGTGTGTGTGTGTGTGTGTGTGTGCACAAGTACGTGTCTGTTTGTGCGTTACCAAGTGGTTTTGTGGTTCGTGTCCTGAAGTAGATTACGATAGCCAATGTCAGCATGGTGATCATGACAACCAGTCCCACAGTAACATAGACGATGGTTCCTTGGGATTACATCATCACATTACAACAGTTATGAAAGTTTAGAGGAAGTTATCACAACAGACTTTAACACTTATCTACTGAATGAGACACAGACAGACTATTAGACAAGTACATTAACAGATAAACAACCCATAGGTAGACAGACGGGTACATTAACAGATAAACAACCCACTACTCTAGGTAGACAGACGGGTAGATTAACAGATAAACAACCCATGAGGTAGACAGACAAGCTATCAGCCAACTAGGCAGGTAGAAAAACAGCCTAGTTAATGTCTAGACAGCTCATTATGTAGGCAGACAAACAGGCAGGCAGTACCAGCCAAATAGACACAAAGACAGACGAACAAAAAGCACAGCAGACAGACAGACATGTTGTTCTTACCTGTATCTGGAGAGGAGTTTTCCTCTCTTACAGAAGGTGTAGAAGGTTCAGAGACAGCTGGTGAGACCATTACAGAACCATCTGGTCCTGTTGTTACTGTAGAGACTGTTCCATCTGGAGACGGAACCAATGGAGGACGAGCAGTGATGGTTGGAGCTGTGAATATCATCATAATATTAAGTTAATGCAATAATAACAACAATGCAGACTATGATGATGATAATGAATGGAAGGTGAGATTCTAACAGCAGCTAGTGAGATTCTAACAGCAGATAATTTGTCCATTTTATAGTTTACTCTTACACAAGAAATAAATGCATAAAATTCAAATGAGATTAATTCAATATTTGTTTAATACAGTCATTTCAGTTTTTTCCCCTTAGTTTTGTTTGTTGCTGAGGAATGACATCACAATCTCACCTCCTGCTGTCTCTCCTCCAACATTGTGGGCTTGTACCTGTTAACCTTGCTAATATGTCTGTTTTACAGTGTACTCTACACTACCCAAGTAAATACATACATGCCTGGACATCAAATTAAATAGTAATTAAATTGATATATTGAGTCACATGTAGAAAACATACAATAAGTATAATAAAATCATATATTATGTCTAGTTATGCTGATATTTAGTTGAGTTAATTTTTTTTACGAATGAGCTCACAATCTCTCCTTTAGCTTTCTCTCCTCCAACATGGTGGGTGTGTACCTGGCAACCTTTCTGTGAGCATTCTATAATATTCTATGTTTATACTCACCATCTAGGACTGTGATCTGAATCTCCTCATTTGAATTGAGGGGAGAAAAGAGTCCTCTGTCCACACCACACCAGTATGTCCCTGTGTCAGACTTTCTCAGCTGTCTGATGGTTACATGAAACACTCCATCACTCCATCCATGAAAGAATCCACCTTGTTCATTTTCAATACTGTATCTACCATTCTCAGCATAGGACGTAGATGTTCCAATGAGATGTGTAGTGCATCTTCCTCTACAGAAGGACTTGAACAGATCACCAGCTGTTGAGAACCTGCATGTAATTTTAAGGTCTTCTCCTTCAGTTTCTATAAAGACTTGTTGTTGTAGAGTGACTCCACACAGAGCTGTGGAACAAACATGAACAGTTGATGATCATGATCAAGTTGTAGAAAGTAGGTCATATTCAAACACTAGACAGATTGTTTTAGTTTTTTGTTAAATATTTATTTTAAAAACATATAAAACATATATAAATACAGTATGAAATCCAGCCGCTTTCCAGATTAGCTCTGGACACACACACACACACTCAGACTCAGACTCAGACTCAGACTCTCACACACACACACACACACACACACACACACACACACACACACACACACACACACAAACAGACCGACCCTCTCATAGATGGCTAGCCTCCTACAGAGCCACGCCAGAAAAACAGACAGACAGAAAGACAGACAGATAAATAAAAGACTCAAATATTCTGTAGAGAGAAAGACAGACAGATGGACATAATATACTGTAGACAGAGACTGACAAATTATTCAGTTAGAGGCATAAAGAGTTTACACATACTGTATGGACAGATAATAATACACTTACCAAGGATAAGGCAGCAGGGCAGAACATGTCTGATATTCATTTTAAAACACTGTTCCTAAAATCTGTTTGTGATGTAAATGTGTCTACCGTTTAGAAAGTATTTGAAGTTCCTTAAATTGTCAATTGACTTCCTGGAAGATAAGAAACATAACTCCCCCCCCTCTCTCTCTCTCTCTCTCTCTCTCTCTCTCTCTCTCTCTCACACACACACACACACACACACACACACACACACACACACACACACACACACACACACACACACACACACACACACACACACACACACACACACACACACACACACTCCCCCCCCCCCTCTCTCTCTCTCTCTCTCTCTCTCTCTCTCTCTCTCTCTCACTGTATCAAACTAACCCAACATTATCAGTCTTGAATCCTGCAATTGCTCAACCTATATTAAGATCATTAGTTACCTTACCGTGTCTTTTCATGATTTTCAATAAAGTCCCTATATCTTGAAGCTTGATTTGTTCTCTTAGTATAATTGTAATCAAACTTTGACCTTTTTTGTTCATTCTAGACCGTTTCCTTACTTTGAATTTAAAAAATGAGTACTGAAAAATATAAGGATTATTATGACAACATAAGCCTCTTTTATCATAGGTTCCATTTACACCTAATGACATGTCGCCTCTATGGTTTTTATCTCTATGGTCGAGCCTGGTGATAAGTGCCAGGTGTAACCACACTTATCCCATACTTAAATGTAACCACTTTCATCACATTACATGTGATGGCCCTTTACTTTAGTTCATGCTGCATTCATTTATTGCCAGAAGTGGTTCTGTTTTGTGTGGGCTGTCATTGGTCTACAGACTAGATACTGTACACATGCAGTACATCCTACATTACAAATGGCGTGTTTCGCACATGCGCAGCCCCATGCGGTCTGTTTGTTGATATCCGGTCTATGAAAACAAGCCCTAAAGAAGCGAGTCCCTGGACCCCCGCGAAGTATTCGCTGGGGGTCCGGGGACCCCCACAAAGAGCGCAAATATAGTATGGACTATAATAATAACAATAATGCTGATATATTGGCTATGTTTGTGGTTCAAACCCAACATTAGACACGATGTCACGGAGCGACGCATTCGCTGGGGGTCCATTGGCGGAGGTCCATAACCCAAAGTCTGTTAATACTTTGACATCAGTCTGTTATATACTCATGACATCAGGGATCTCCATACATGGGAATAAAAGGGACACTATACTGACAAATACAGAGATCTCTATATACAGTACATGTGTACAGTACTGTATGGCCATAAAGAAACAAGGACTGACAGACACACAGATCCCCATATGATCCCCCCATGTAGAAACAAACGATTTTCCATTTAATCTTTAATGTTAATATTTTATTATCTTTCAGGTGTGTAGCATTCAGTGTTACTCAGTGCCTGCACACACTCCTGGAAAATCAGCCTTTGTACAATACACTTTTCACTCTCATGAATGTATGTCTAAAGTTAAATAATTCTCAGTAATTCTCATTTAATTCATGCATTAACTCAACTCAGGGCAACATTCCTGCTTCCCAATAACTTTGGACACATAATGTCCTCCACAGCTGCAACATTACTGTAGCCAGTGCATATACGCAATATTGAAAATTCATATTATGAACTCTGAATTCATACACTGACAGATCAATGTCCAACTGTCTATTGCAGGGGTCTTCAACGTATTTCAGGCGAAGGACCCCTTAGCTGAGAGAGAGATGAATCAGGGACCCCCACTACATATTGTATAACATTGTTTTTCATAGATTTCATATAGCCTCATACACTTGTTTGACAGCACTGTCATCAGTGTTTGTTGGATTCATGTTATTGAGTATTTTCAGACATCTAGCCACTTAAAACCGTCAATACTTAGTAAACCTGACCTTTGGCTCTGTAGACTGTACTTGGTCTGCTCTTTTTTCCCTCTACACCAAACCTCTTTGCCAAAAATAGCCGATCTACAAGCTCACAACGACTCGCAGCGCGAGGCATTGTGAGCTTGCAGATTCCTATCACACAATGATTTGGCGCCCCCCCCCCCCCTTGTAGTAACTCTGAGGACCCCCTATGGGTCCCGGACCCCCTGTTGAAGACCCATGCAATGCACTATTCCATTTACCATATGAGAGGTCCTGTTGTACCAAGTGTGTCAGTAGTACTGTGTTAGTGTATGAGATACCTTTGAACCAGATGTGTCGATAATGTATTTTAGGACATTTTTGTATCATTCAACACCATCTGTCTTTCCAGACGTTCTAGATTAAAACCAAGATAAGAATTCTCAAGTCTTCTCTGTAAGCCTAGAGAGGCAATCCTCTCCCTCATTTGTTGTTACAGTAGATTAAAAGAAAAGGAAAAACAGACACCAAGAGTCTGAGGAGGTGATTCAGTGTTACATTATTTCACTGAGATCTTTCAACTCCTTCCTTTTCTCTAGACACTCTCTTGAGAAGAACTTCCACCCAGTGTCACAGAAAGTAGTTCATTCTGTATGAAACACTGTCTGTGATCACTTCACCAGAGGGGTCAAAGGAAAGGTAGGGCAGGTTAGTGCTTTGCTCAAGGACAATTCCAGGTAAGGGCATGTTGGCTATGGCCGAAGAAATCAAACCTGTGACCTTTTGGTTAGTCTAATCACAACATCCTGCCGTCTACTATGAGTTCAAAGAAAGTCTGAGCCTGTCTCCCCTTTCAGAGTGCCTCCTTCCAGACTGTATTCAGTGTTTATGAAAGGTGTTAAAAAGGAGCACCTGCATCCATCTCATTAGATTTGGTTCAGCATTGCTCCTTCTTTAGAGTCGTGCATTCTTGAGGCTGTCTCGACCCTCTTTTTCCTCCTTCTCCACTCCTCTCACTGTTGACCAGCGAATTAATCTTACAAAAGTTAAGTGGTAACATCTTCAAGAGTCCTGTGCATTCCCATTATCTACATCATGTCAATTGTCCATGTACAATCACCTAGTCGCTATAAGCACCCTCTCCTCTCAGACTGTGGTGACAGAGAGTAGTGGGTTGTAAATCTTGGTTCCATCTGGAGATCTGGATCCATGAGACAGCAGTTCCTGAATGGTGATCCAGTTGTCAAGGATACGACGGTTTCTCCGCTTTGAGACCTTCCTTCGGCTCAGCAGCAGGATGTTGTTGGTCGGTATTTCCTGCTGTGGGTATGACCTGGGCTCTTCAGCACCACCTGCTGCTGAGGAGGACTGGTCCATCACCCTGGGAATGGGCAAATCAGAATTAGGGTGAGGGAGGGAGGTAGAGGGATGGAGTCAGGGGTGAGGTAGAGAAATTGAGGTAGGAGTGAGGTAGAGGGAAGGAGTGTGCGGGCTGCGGGGGTAATAATGAGGAGAATTGACAGGTGATCGAACATTGTTACAGCCATGCTCAGAATTCCCACAAATGTGCTTTATTTGTTTCGTAGTGTATGACTGTAGAGAGACAGAGACAAACTGATTTGAGAGAGAAGGAAGACATGCAAGACATGAGTCAGATTCGAACTTGGGTCCTCGTGACTCACAAGGCAAGACTCACTATAGAGACACACGGCCGGAAGCGGAAGGCCTACAAATCCACGCCCACTTTTGACACTCGGGGTCCGTTAGAACGATGAACTGCAGCTCTCAATGCAATCTCTATGAGAGGCATTGTAAAATACCGTCATTTCACTGGTTAACTACTGAGGCTGTAGCGATTTTTTTTGTGTTCTAATAATCTGTCCCATTTGTTTAATTTGTCCTTTTTAATGTCCCATATCTTTCATCTCGATATACTACCCACAATATACTATAATATACTCCATCAGTATGTCAAAACCGCTAGCATCGGAGATCCAGAGTGCAAGTGGTCGCATGGTATATACGTCACGGACGCATCCCTTGAGGTTTTCAATACCCAGAAAACTGGCGAAAGTGGCCGTTTTCAATAGGTTTTGGTCATTATCTCTGGAACAGAAGGTCCAATCTGCTCAGTTCAAAGCTTGTTGGATGCGTGACTTTGAGGACATTAAGCACGCAATGACACATTTTCGGGGAGGCGAGGTCTTAGTTGGGCAGGCGACCGCCTCTCCTGCCTCTACAGTGGGTACGCCATTGGTCGGCGCTCGGCGCTCGTAAAGACAGTGATGTCACTGAAATCCGACAACTTGTCTGTCTGCTGTCTACCCTCTGCTGTGTTAACATTATGGGTAACTCGTTAAAGTGGCAAATTAAATGTGAAACACATCAACTATTAAGAAAACAATTGACACTCCATACATTTGGAAACATATTTTTATTTAAATCAATATCGTCTTCAGTTAATGCAGGATAATTTTAAAAGTAGGCTAACTTTCATATCCTCTCACATAGGGAATGCATTGGCAGCTGCAGTTCATCGTTCTAACGGACCTCGAGTAGCGTCTCAAAAGTGGGCGTGAAATTTGTAGTCCCCGTGTGTCTCTATAGCTGAGCCACCACCAGGCACCCTTACTGTATGTGTTTTACATAAACATTAAAATACATTTTGTTTAAATTCGACATAATTATATTAACTTCCCACCTGTCTCCTTTTAGGTAATCCAGTCTGCTCTGCATCATGAACTCTCGTCTTCGTCTGTATTCTCTGGCTCTGAGCAGCTGTTGTTTTCTCTCCTCTTTGCTCCAGTAGCGCCCCTAGTGGAAACACGGTGAGCAGTACGAGTTACATTCACATTTATTTCTTATACACTACACAGTGACTGCTTAAGTGTAGGAAATATTTGAGGTTTTAGCTACAGGTCAGGACTTAGTTATCGAACAATATATAATAATGTATTTATATTTGGCAGCTGCCAGACAACACAAGAAGACTGTGGTTGTACTGGGCAGTTGCCAGCAACCGAGACTGCCACACTAGAAGACTGCCGGATTCAAATGCAATCCAGCAAGCAGTTTTCAATGTAAGTTAATTGGGAGTAGAATGTGAGCAAGTGGAATATTTCACCTAATGTTGGTGCTAGATGAAAGGCTATCGGGTCACCAAAATCAGTGGGGGTCATCCTCTGCAGTTGTTTTCAACATACTGTATGTTCGTTGAAGTTGAGTAGTTGAGTTTAAAGTTTAATGAGTTCGGTGACTGAAAATTGTGTACTTTCACTGTTAAATGTTTCTCTTAGATCAGTAGCTTCTCCTCTCTTTTGGCTGGACTTCTCCTTTTGATATATCATTTGATTATAATATTATATACCTGTGTTTGCTGGAAGGTGTGGCTTTTAATTCAGTTGGGCAGCCCTTTTAACTATCCTTTGTCCTGACTTAACCGTGAAAGACTGGGACCAGCCTGTGAGTAGCCTGGGATCAATACCATTTTCGGGTTCCTGATACGGTCTGGAGCAGAAATAACTTAACGTCATCAGGCGGCCGGAACACACGACCGGAACCTCCGGCGCCGTACACCTCCCAAATGATTCACCTAGTTTAAAATGTGTTAAGTTTGGTATAATCGTTTCATTTCTTGTGATATAATAATCGTTTGGTGTGTCCACCTTTTATTCTAATTCATAGCGCGACTATCGAGGCTAAACTAATTGACTCGCATTATGTGGGGAACAAAAACAATGCGACGCCAACCGGAACACACCACCGGAACAAAATTCTTTCCCCTTCTTTTTATAAATCGGATCACACAGCTCAGTTTTAGAATGAATACCAGGCTTTCCTCCGTGGCGGAAAGCCTGGTGACACGAGGTTAGCCTGTGAGCAAAGAACCTCAAAGTTCAACTATCCACAGGCATTTCGTTATAAAAATGCCTGGCAAGCATTTATTTTCTGTTAATTTGTGAGGGTAGAATAAAAGACACTAAACTAAACTGAATGGCCATCTGTGCCTCCACATACAGTCTCCCACAATGTGGACTGACTGACCGACATCGTCACCCTTAGAGAGTCTGTGGCTGGCTAATGAGGCTAAAAAATAAAGTTGAAGGGATCCATGGTGTTGTCTTCCTGCTGTACCTGTTTCATCTCGCTGGCAGCATCATCGTCTGTGGTCATCCCACTGCGTTCCTCTCTGATCTTCATTGCTCTGGCTTTGAGGAGCCGGTCTCTCACTGGACGCTTGGCCACATAGCGAGTCCCATCACTACGAACCTTCACCTGCACACCAGAGAAGAAGAAGCTATTATAAAAGGTGTGAATGAATGAATGAATAAATAAATTACAAATAAATTACACTTCACATGTATGTTCTTTTTGCCCGTCTGTCCCAGGCCCCTTCCAGATACTCCGCAAGTGCAAATATCCTGTGCTCAAAAATCCATGTAAGTCTCTGTGCGTCATCCAACCAAATCAAATCCGGGTTTCTACACCTCTTAAATATTTTTTTACGCAGGTCATGATACAAAGGGCAATAAAAAACAAAATGGAACTCACTCTCAATATCCGCAATATCACAATAAATACAAACCCTCTCCTCTTCCACTACTCCTCTATACCTACCAGTCTCAAGGTGCAGGGGCAGGATCCCAGAACGGAGTTGGGCACAAAGAGATCTTTGTCTTTTGGACAATGGAGCACTAACATATTTTTCTTTAACATAACAGCTTTTTAACATAACAAATGTTCTAAGTTTTGGTTTATACAATATATCCTGTGACCATTTGCTCTGATACAAACCATAAAGTGTCTCCTTCACCACAGAGATGTTTGCAATGCTGTTATTTTGAAAACTGTTAAGCAACCCAGCCCTCAGAAGTATATCCTCTACTGTACTTGCCCATGCACCTTTTATCGAGACATCCCAATTAAAGATTTTCTTGGCAACTCTATTCTCTGGCATTTTGATTAGTCTATTCCATAAAGCTACCATGCTGCCTTTCCATCTGATTTCACATGCCTCCCATCCCATGTCTCCTGTTATTGCCAATACAGGTGCAAATTTGTGTACTCCAAGGAAATACTGTATAGCCCTATTCTGGACCATTTGTCCTTTCATATTTGTGTTTAACCCCCATATCCCAGCCATATAGTCCATGACAGGGCAGACACAAGTGTGAAATAATTTGGAGTAGGCAGCATATCCCAGATCACCCAGCTGTTTAGTTTTTGCTATAATACCACCCAAAGCTCTGCTTGCAGATCCGGCCAAGACTGATGTACCATATTCAAAATGTAAATGTTCATCCAAGTTAAGACCTAAGTATTTGTATTTCTCAACATACTGTAGTTTTTGTTCCCCTAAATAAAACTGGAAATCACTCCTCTTTACTCTAGCTTGTCTAAAATGCATGATCTGAGTCTTACTATGATTAACTGTCAGTTTCCACTTTTTACACCAATTATCTGTACACATCAACATTTTCTGTAAATCATTTTCTGCTACCACAATTATGTCATCAGCATACATCAAAATGTCTAGTTTGGTACTGCCATCATAGTGTAAACCCAATCCTAGTTGTTTGACTTCCTTGGCCAGATTGTTGATGAATATAGCAAAAAGTGTAGGGGAGAGACAATCCCCTTGCTTGACACCAGATGGCGTTGGGAACCACCCTGAACAGTAATCATTTACTCTAACACATGCCTGGGGGGCTTTATACAAAGATTGTATGGCCCAGTAAAACTTTCCGTGTATACCCTCTTCCAGAAGACGATAAGCTAGTAGATCTCGGTTGACAAAATCAAAAGCCTTTTGGAAGTCGATATACAGTAACAGGCAAAGGATGACTTGTTTTGCATGATTCTATTGTTAACTACTGTTGTAATGGAAAATACATCGATACAGGCTCGAGTCTTTCTAAAACCATTCTGTTCTTCTACTAAAAGGTTATTTTCTTCTAGGTAGTTCATAAGCCTGGAATTAAGAATCGAAGTATACACTTTATATACTGTACTCAAAAGACTAATGCCTCGATAGTTTAAGGGTATTCTAGGGTCATTTTTAGCGGATTTTGGTATTGGACTTACAATAGATTTATACCAAGCTGAAGGAATAGTCCCAGTTTCAAAACAAAAATCAAATAAATCATATAGAGTGCCTCTGTGAACCAGGTACTTTTGAGTATTTCATTTGTTATTTCATCAAAACCTGAGGCTTTGCCCACCTTCAGAGCAGCAATAGCTATTTTCACCTCCTCAGTATTAATAACATTGTTTAGAACATTTCCATGATTAAGAGTGAGGTGAGGTGAGGTGATTTTCTAGCTGGGATTTAAGTAAACAAATATTATCAGCAAATGCTGCATCAAAATAGTCTCCCTCTTGGTTCCCTGAAAACAAATCCATAAAGCACCTTTCCCATTCATTTAAAACCATTGGAATGTCAGTTACTAATTGACCTTCATCACCATACACCTCTAATAGTATTTTCTTCTGCCTTTTTGGACCAAGTTTATTTATCTGATCCCAGAAACGTTGTGGATTGGCTGCGTGTGTTTCTTCCAAATGTAAAATATATCCTTTATTATACTGCCTTTTAAAATAACGTACCCTTTTATCAAACATATTTTGACTTAACTTGAAATTAACTCTATAATGTTCTCTCTGAATCTTATCTCCTTTATATTTCAAGTAAATATGTTCTGCTTTACGCATTGCCTTCCACAGACCATTTAACTCTTCGGGCCCCATTCTCAGGCCAAAAATTCCCCGTTAAATCGGGATAATGGACCTGCGCCACCCCAATAGGTTATTCTAGCACCTGCTCTACCCGTCACCATTATGCCGACGCCGTTATTTGCGCGTGGAGGTGTGCCCGTGGGCGTGTTGTTGCTATATCCCCCACATT
Organism: Gymnoscopelus braueri; assembly: GCF_963280865.1. Taxonomy (NCBI): domain Eukaryota; kingdom Metazoa; phylum Chordata; class Actinopteri; order Myctophiformes; family Myctophidae; genus Gymnoscopelus; species Gymnoscopelus braueri. The sequence goes on from NC_137614.1 coordinate 24,030,650, forward strand.
GCAATTCTACAGACACACATGGGTACGGCTTGGGGACGGGGGATAGTGGATTCTAGAAGCACCCGCTGGTTTATAAAATCACCCGTCAAGTGCACACAGACACTACAATGGCTTTGTGCGTTGGACCATGAGCCGTGTTGCCAGCCTTGGAGAGAAATAAGCAACCACAGTCCGCAGGTCTATGAAAACAAAAAGAAGCAACTCTAAGGCCACATGAGCACTTCAAACTACTAACTAGAGCTTTCATATCCCCTAAATATTTCAGCCCGGCTCGACTAATAATTGACAAATTAGACCCAGCCCAGCCCGTCAGTTATTTTTCTAAAGAAGCCTTATTTCTCATTAAATCTTGGTAATATATGAATGATCTGTGTGTGAAATGCGCTCTTTCTTTATACAAACCCATGCTCGCTCACTCTACCGCAAATGTGCTCTCTCTCTTCATATAAACCGATGCTCACTCTACCGCAAATGCGCTATCTCTCTTCATACAAACCGATGCTCACTCTACCGCATATGCGCTATCTCTCTCTATACAACCCCATGCTCACTCTACCGCAAATGTGCTCTCTCTCTATACAACCCCATGGTCACTCTACCACAAACGCCACCACCACTCCCAGCGGGGTCATTTTGATTCTATGACGGCTGCCGTCTAGTTATCATCAGTGCCAGTGTTGTGAGGAAAAACAACTAACAAGCAACCAGGTCTAGGAAAACCAGCCCAAAAGAAGCGAGTCAAGCGACTATGGGCCACATGAGCACTCTAACATATACATCAGCTATTTGAAAATAGCAGATCTACAAGCTCGCCAGGCGTTGGGTGCTCCATTGTGGTCTCGACCCACAGGTTGAGAACCACTGCATTAAAAGCTCCAAGCAAGTTACATGTCTAGTATGTTGTTGACCACGTAATGTAATGTTTTTGGTTTAGTGATAGGCTACTCCGTGGCGCGCGCGCGCCTCATTGTATGCTGTCCAAAATAACAGATCTGTAGGCTGTCGACACGACATGACGCAGCGCCGTTGATAGCTTGTATGTCTGTTATTTTGGGTAGGCGACGCACATACGCATCGCAGCAATGTGTCTGGGTTTGAGAGGGAGCAGCCAGTGTGTACCAATAGTATACATATTTTAAATGGCTTTCATATACTATTCCGGATCTGACTAATATGACAAGCTTATTGTGAACACAATAGGCTACAAATTAATATAAAAATGTATTTGGATAAAATAAAATAAAAGAAGGAAAACAAGCCCAATGTGGCTTATAATAATCAGACCAGGCAACAGTGCAGACAGGTAGATAGGCTAGAGCATATATTGGATCGGGATGACGGCTAGCGCAGTCTTCTCTTAAAGGCAATGGCTTCTGGCACGGTGATTGGTTTTATCATTGTAACGCCCAAACCACACCTATGCATAATGTAACGGGTAGCTCAGGTGTTTGGCGGGTGAGGGGGGTGCCATAGAATACCGAATTTTGCGGGGAAACGCCTCTTGCCTAGTCCGAAATCCCTAATTAGTGGTTTGTTCAAATCTGGCTCTGAATAGAGCCCTTCATTCCAAAACGGTTTATTTGGCCTATGAATTTTATTTTGAAAGTTAGACCGGCCCTCCTGCCTTTGGCCATTCCCCAACTCCCCATACAAAAGTTCACAGATTCCACTATACCAGTTATCAAGTTCATGCTGTGTTTTTTGCATTGTCCGCATCTTATTGACCTGTTCTTTTAGACATGTTTCCATTTTAGATGAACAAAATGAATTTGGTACACATCTGCACATTTTACGTTTAAATGTATTACTCACTTCTTTATTTGGAACATGGTTAATTTCATCAATACTACCAACTTGTGGCCGTATGAAAAAATTTAAAAATAATAGTGAGTGGTCTGGAGCACGACACCGATCACCAATTAAATCAAAACATTGGCAGTCTGAAATAAGTTTAGTTGAGGACAGCACCTTAAAATCTAAGCAAGTCCCCAGACAGTCAAATGGTACAGCTATATAATCAACTACAGCCCTTCCTTTCGTTGAAATGGATGTGAAGTTATCTTCAAGGGGGTTTATACGGCCGTTTAGTACGCACATTTTAGAGTCAAGTAGAAATTCTAAAAAGGCTTCGCCGTGTCGGTTCACACAGTCATCAATAGAGTGACGCAAGGGGATGTTATCCACTTAATTTAAATAGTCTAGTTGTCCACCGATTCGGCTATTGACATCTCCACAGACATACATAGCATCAAGGTGTGAAAATAAATACATCTGGCTTAATAAATGAGCAAAAAAATATGACGCGTCTCTTCCCCAATGGGACATTTCTGGTGGTAAATAACAAGAAAACACAACGAAACTATAATCTGAGGGTCTGTGCGTAAAGCGGATCCCTATAGTCCCATCCACTGTTTTATCAACAATTTCAATTTCAAATATACTAAAAAGATATGATTTGACCAATATCCCCACACCTCCTGATCCTCTTGGTGCTTTGACGTGTGTCTTTCTATTATGTCCATAACAAACATACCCATCTAAACAAATAGTTTGCTCTCCAGATAAATGGGTTTCATTTAAAGAAATTAAATCGGGTGATAAAGATGTTAATACAGTGGATCGTAACCTACTGTTCAGATCAGTCCAGGCGTTAATGTTCCAGTGAACCAGTGTTAATGTGTCCGGTAAGGGATGGATAGATCATCATGTACGTTCCGGACTAGGCTGACCCGTCTCAGCAAACCCCGAACCCCGCGACCGTTTCTCTCTTCTCCGTAGACGTCCATTTCCAGACACAAAGTAGTCTGCCCCTCCCGGGAGCTCCTGGAGAAGCGTCTTGAAGTTGATTTCCATCAACCGGTCAGTATGAGATTTTGCCGATCGTATATACACCTTGGCGAATTCC
>NC_137614.1:24033754-24053754 GCF_963280865.1 Gymnoscopelus braueri
TGGGAGAAGAAACTAGGACACGGAGGATACTATATCTATCCCTCCGTTTCTTCTCTCCTTCATCCCCTCATCAATTCTCCATCTCATCCATCTCTCTCGCACGTCTTTCCTCTTCTTCCCGCCCCATCTCTCTCTCCCCTCACCTCTGATTCACCCGTCTCTCTACCCCTCCTCCACTGCTCTCTATCTCTCTCTCTACCTCCACTCCTTTGTGTTTTATGAAAGATTGTTCATAAGTTTCATTAGGTTGCCCTCTTTTATCTATCTATCTATCTATCTATCTATCTATCTGTCTACCTACCTATTCTGTATGTTTTGTTATTTTTTTTTGTTGCTGAAGTCATTAAACTGTCTGTCATTTCCTGTTCTATACCAGTGAAGCTGATTGGCTGAAATGTCACAGCTGTCGAAATAGCTGTCATGATGACTGATAGCTCATTCTACTGGCTGACGTGTGTGTGTGCGTGTGTGTGTGTGTGTGTGTGTGTGTGTGTGTGTGTGTGTACCGTAGGTCTGTGGTCATAAACAAGTCATATGCATGTGTGATTGTGCGCATGGGTGTGTGCAGGTTTGCATGTGCGTTGCTGCCTGTATGTGTGCATAATGCACACACATGCCTAATGCATGTGTGTGCTTTAATTATGCACACACTTCGAGGTGTGAGGGTGTGTGTGTGTGTGTATGTGTATGTGTGTGTGTGTGTGAGAGAGAGAGGGCTGACATGTATATAAATATTCAGCTTCTGCTTTTCCTACTTACTCAGCAGGTATGAACACACTGGGACCCAGTGTCATACTGGTGAACATTCATCAACACGCAGTACGCGTGTGTGTGTGTGTGTGTGTGTGTGTGTGTGTGTGTGTGTGTGTGTGTGTGTGTGTGTGTGTGTGTGTGTGTGTGTGTGTGTGTGTGTGTGTGTGTGTGTGTGTGTGTGTGTGTGTGTGTGTGTGTGTGTGTGTGTGTATGTATGTGTGTGTGTGTGTGTGTGTGTGTGTGTATGTATGTATGTACGTACGTACGCGCGCACGTGTGTGTTTATCATAGTAGAATGCTTGTACTGTATGTTGGAACTGCTAGAGGACAGCCAGTGTGTCTTATACTGCATGTAATGGGAAAAGTGGAAGGTTTTGGGTCAAGTTCATGTCATTAATCACAGTGTGACAAATTGATTTATTTTTTTTAACTGGGAAAATGAACATTCATTCTCTCACTCATAATGACCCCAAACCACAGGCATGTACACAGTAAAAGTCTCAGTGTTCATTTAATTTTAGGACTACATTTGTTCAGAGTTCAGTGTTTCAATAGCATAAATGAACACTGAGGATATTACACAGTAATTGTCATATTTTTACCATTGAATACATTTTATTCCCCTTACTATTTTTAAGCGGTGCAGGCCTCTTCTAAGTGACTTTGTGTGATTGCATGTCTGTCTGTATGAGCATGGCATAAACAGCTGCATCTGATTGCAACAGAAAGCTGCACATAATTACACTAATTAAACACAAACAGGAGGCACAGTGCACCGCTCACCTATGTTCCACTTAAAGACATGCACCCACACACTGGCCACGAATGCACAGGCACACACACACAAACACTCTGTGTGTCCCACACAGGAGCTTATGGGATGATGTTATGGGATGTACTTACAATACATTGATGTCATGGGATGTTTTTACATTGAGATTACTCAATGTAATACCAGCACACACTCAAATAGAGTAGTACTGCCTGAATAGCAGCACATCCTCAGTATCATGGAACCAGTACCAGCAAGGGTCCAGTTACAATCTCAGAGCGAAATCAACACTGAGGATTTCACTGTGCTATTATAGATATGAACTATTACCCCTTGCCACAACCTGTTACCTTTTAAAACACACAAAGTAATTACTGTGTGTGTGTGTGTGTGTGTGTGTGTGTGTGTGTGTGTGTGTGTGTGTGTGTGTGTGTGTGTGTGTGTGTGTGTGTGTGTGTGTGTGTGTGTGTGTGTGTCTTTTGTAGGGCACTGCTCTCTACAAACGGCAGCAGTGAATGAGAGCAAAGTGGGTTAGTAAAGTAGGTTGCTGCCCTGTTGGGCGGCTATGTGGGTATTACAGAGAGACAGAGTTGTAAGGTCTGAGTAATGAATGTATTGTGTATTTCTAGTGCACAGAAAATTGAATGGTATATGGCAAATTCAAATCTATTTATTTCATTGTGAGGGAAACAAATGTAGCTATTTTAAAAAGTGAACATTTCTTTTCAAAGGCTCTCACATACCTTGTTTGTAGCATTGTGCATAGAAATGGTTGTCTGTGACCCACAGAGTCACACACTCTGTGGGCCGTATTTTGCGCGTCCTATTTCTAGGTCTTAGTCAGTAATTAAGTAATAATGCCACCATCTTATGCGCAATCGCTATTTTCAAGCCGTGTTGAACGCAAACACAGGTTTCATGACATTCAGATTTACAAAACATTAAAAGTCTTCATCTTGGTCTTTCAAACGTGTATAAAAAATGTTTTAACTGAATAATCCACTCCAGTGAGCCATGGCAGGTTATTTTCTCTCTGTGTTCTGAAGCATTTTAAAAAAACTATTCGCCTGTGTGTGTCGCTGTCGAGGTATTTTGCCTGTCAATCATCGCCTCTAATCCGCCCCCCCAAAGGAGACGGATAGGGGTGGGGAGGGGCGGGAGGAGAGGGGATTAATGGACTGTGACATCAAAGTCCATGGGCCAATACCAGCCCTTTTTTTAGCCTAAACCCCAGACCACAGAAAATCCACTGAATGTTCAAAGTTCAGTTTTTTGGGTTGTAATTGAGGTCATAAAACAAAAAATAAGAAATGAAACCCTTAAGACTGGCCAGCATATTTAACTTCTGGGGGAGTGTTTATACGTTAATCAAGGAAGCTATGCGGTATCTGGTATTTTACACCTTGACTTACCAAGACTCAGTGCTTAGCGCTGATGTAAGATGTCCTCGGATCACATCTCAAGTGCAAAAAAGGTGTTTTGGTTGAAGGACACCAGCAGTTAAACTAAGCCATACTTGGCCAATTCTCAAGCGATTGTTCAAAGATTGCTCAAATTCAAAGTTTATAATCTGTTCATTCGGTGTATCAATCATGATTTTATTATCCCTCTATTAAACGCTAAAGTAACCCTTTAGCGTTAAAAAAAGGACGTTTCGGGAGGTGGCGGGGCGCACATTACGCATGCATGCACGATAGGCAGCCAAAGCCCTACTCACCCCGCATCAATCTCTCACAATTTAGGCGGCATTTCAAAGACTTATTCCTTCATTAATCCAATGAAATAAAACGTTTTTACAGCAGTTTTGCCTGTAGCCTAGAAGGGAAACAAATGGAGTGCGTTCTCTTCCTCTCTCTCTCCAAGTTTCACTTTCACTTAAGCTGCGCAAAAGTCTGATCTGATCTACAAGCACACAACGTATCGCAAAGTGACCTTTTTCTTTTGCTTGGAGATCCTATGTTTTTGGGCAGCAGTAGCACTGAGCAAATTACTAAAACATACCGATGTATGTCCACTTGTTGCGTTGAGATAGAAAGGGGGAGATACTTTAGTGATAGGCAACTGAGAATGAATATCTGTTGGTTTGTCAAGAGATAGCCTATCACAGATGTGTTTTGCACATGAGACAGTCACATAATTAGACAGAGACAGAGAGTCTACAGTGATTTTGACAGCCATGCATGCACTTGGACATCTCTCCTTTCAATGTGATGTTTCTTTCTCTTTTGATCTCACCACTTAACCATCCTGATGTACAGTATGTAGATACACTATGTATAATGACCTGGTAGATTGACAAATTATTTTTAATCCCTTGTAATATTAAGTGTTGCCTTAATTGTACCTTGAATACTTTACACTTTTGGCTGTTTAAATGCAGTAAGTAAGGTTGTTTATACTGTTGCATTTGTATTTTTATTTTATCTTTGTATTGTATTTTCTATTTGGTAATAATCTTAGCACATCTAATTAGAAATATTTCGTACAAAAACCTGTATGATATTATTTCCCCTATTGCATCATCATTCTGTTCCATGTGATACGACAAGCCTAGATAAGGGTCATGGGGGTCACTAGCCTGTCATAGATCAAATCATGGAAACAGAGCCCACAGGTGGATGCTGGGGTGGTGGTGGAACTGGGAACACAAAAAAAAATCATAGAGCAGAGCACAAAGCAGCAGCAGAGCAGCAGCAGAGTATGTGACTGATCAGCTGATCAGGCGCTCCTTTGAGTTGTCTGCCTGAACTAGCTCCGCAGGCTTCGTGTGAGCAAGTATGTAGTTATTATGTCATGTGTCAGTCACGTCATGTGTCAACCTGTATGTGAGCTACTACGCAGCTATGTCATGTGTCACTTGTATGCAAGCTGTGCCACTTGTATGTGAGCTAGTATGTAATTATATCATGTGTCACCTGTACGTCAGGTCTGGTCAGCAGCAGGGAGAAGTTGATGCTGTCCTCTCTGGACAAAATGGCAACTGCTTCTTCTCTGTTCTGAATGTCCACTCCATTTATCTGGGAGAGGGAGATTGAGATTGAGAGAGAGAGAGCGAGGGAAGAACAGGGAGTGAACGGTGGGGATCAAGGGATCGAAAGTGTAGTTTTTATTCTACATATGGAGGGGGGGGGGGTTAATGCTGGTACTGAAGAGTTACGGTCAATCTGGGTTTTGGAGTGCAGTTTTATAAGCTTAAGTCAACCCAAGAAATAGGGTACCTGTGTTGAACAAATCTCAGTCTCATATCAGAAGCTTTTTCGATACAAATCTTCAGTGGAGGGACAAATCCATCTTAATCTATAGAATTGGCTTTTAGGAAGGCCCTTTTTCAGAGCTAGAAGCCAATGAATGTGTCAGTCCCATTCCTATACAGTGTTGTGAAGTACCAGTACTTTTCATGACCCACATGTCTAAAAAAAAATCCAGCTTTTCTTTGCTGCAGTTCATATTAAAGTTCAAGTTACAATCAAAGTTGCTTGATAGTCTGAGAAAATCATTCAATTCATCAAAATACCATGAATACAGAAAACATTTAATACAATCCATACTATTTTTGTGTGAGTTTCAGACGTACACGCGCACACATGCACTCGCACACGCACACAATCTCACACACACACACACACACACACACACACACACACACACACACACACACACACACACACACACACACACACGCAAAACGGTCTGTCATTTGGAGCTGGTCTGGTAAAGTGACGTGTGCATTTTGATATTTGTTTTTAGTTTTTCGCCCTGGAGACAAAGAACCCCCCCTGTCCTCACCCCAGCTGTCATAGGAACCAGCAGTGACATCACTCGGCTGCTTGGTAACCATGGTGACACTGACACAAGGCGTTGGTGATCTATTCTTGTGGTTTCCTTTCCTGTTTCTCCAGGTTAGTAAAGCTTAGAGGTGTATAGGTCCACTACTGTATGTACTTGTAAATTAATTAATTAATTTCACTTATACTTTGCGTTCCATTCTAGAAATGGTTTATCAATGTTCCTGTCATAGTGCTGGAGTATAGAAGGATGTGTTTCTTTCTTAATTCAACTGTAAAGACAGTTTTGGACAAGGCAAGTTAGCCTGGTAAACACCCCCTCCCTCCGGAAATCTCATTTGCATTTGGTTTCAGGAAGGAGGGTCTGGGATTGCTCACAGAGTAAAGCTGCCCGAACCGCTGCGCATACGAACCAATCAGCGGCTGCTAGGGGCGGGATCATCCAATCACCTGCCTAGTAGCTTGAAAAAATGAAACTCTGTCTGTCATCGATTCTGCGCCCGGAGTCTCAGATGCAAGTACGCTGTGAAACAAAATGTGTGTCGCAAGCTTCTTCCATTTGACGGAGTGAGGTTAAAGGCAAGTACCATCTTCAGAGATGGCACTAATTAAAGTAAGTTTGATCATTATGTTCCAAAAGTCCCAAATTGGATATTCACCATGAAAGAGGGCTGGCACCTTATCCCATAAATAAACTGTACAACGCAATACACTACTTCTGATGGTTTTATGGAGGCAACAAGTTGAACCTGTTGACAAATAAAAAAACGAATCGGGATCCACATGGGAATGACGTGGCTCCAATGTGGATCTCGGACTTCATGTGGCCAGATGTCAGTCCTCTATGAAGTCAGTGACAGTCTATGATTATATTATTATTATTATTTATAGACTACGTGACAACCAGGAATAGATTGGTGACCACCGGAGAGACGGGTGACAGCCAGAATGTAGACGGCAGCCGGAATGTAAACGGCATCCGGGAGCAGTTTGGGTTGGCGCCCCAGTCTGTGTCTTCCGTGAGGAAGAAGCCCAACAAATCCACGGTGAGGCCTTTAGGAGGGCCATTCAAGCAAGCCGCAAGGGGAGCCTGCAGTACCACCACGGCCCAAGACACCATCACACCAGAATGAAATGTTTGGAGCGGGGGAGTCTGGTGCAACGCTCAGGTCCTGGACCTGATGAGACGGAGGAGGAGCCCGGCCAGGAGGCCATCCACAGAGCCTAGTCCCTCCACGTGCCAGAGTATCTCCTCTCCCCCAGTCCCGGCAGAGTAGTTCCGGACAAGCGGATTGAGTGGCCCTGTCTTTCCCTATTTAGGACTGACCGTGGGTAGCTACCTGGGACGTAAGTCGGTGCTTGATCAACCCTGGCTGGGTCACCTGGGCGAGGGTGTATGTTGCGAGACCCGAAACATCCTATGACCCCAGGCTACAACACTGATGATACGTCCCAGGTGCATCCATGTGATGTTTTTTTTTGTTATGACATATCTATGACAAAAAAAATGGGCAAGGTTTCAGCCCAATCAGAGTCCCATTGACATTCATTATACATTTTAAGTTAAATATTTAAAATAACAAATGACTGGAAATACTTGCATACTATGCATAAGACATTTGGCGGTCGGCCCATTGTTTTAAAATATTAGCTTCGGACATAGACAGACAAACAGACCCTCCCCTAGATGGCTTGACTCTGCCGAGCCACGCTGTAAAAATGTACACCTGTGTACTCCTATTTCATGATGTACACATGATTCAATGATTCTAGGAGAGTCAAGTTTCTAAAGCTGGTTAGTGAAAGTTTGGAGGTACTGTACTTTATAGGGAAACTGTAGGGTTTCTGTGACTTGTAGTATCACTACAGTATGTTTTCCAAACTTACAGTATGTGAGGGCAGTTTGAGACAATACAAGTAGACTAAAGAAGCCTAGTCTCACATTGCCAGACCTCCGCCTCCCAATATGTCTTTGGGATTTCAAATCCAAGGCAGTTGCTAGAACAGTGGCGAACAGCAGCTAAAACGGCTGCTAACAAACCTACACCCACTGCTTATAGGCCCACTGCTTTGGAAACCAAAACTCCCCTTTTGTAGCGAGCGTGATTTTGGCTTACAATTGTCAACAATAAATAATATTCTTATTAGGAATAAATGTGCCGTCTGTGTGAACTTTGCATAGCTCAATAGCCTAGGGTAGGGTAGGTCTATCAGTCATAATGGTACTTAGAGAGGCAAATTTATTTTGAGGTGGTATACAGTGTAAAAGGTTGGAGAACCATTGCATTACACTCAACAATCAGATGGCTTCAAATGGCACACATATTTCTAAAATTAAGTTGTGCGTAACAGATCCAATAGAACCTGACAGTCTACGGTTGACGGTCTGATGTTCATTAATCAAACTGAACCAGCTGGTTATTACTCCATGCCACTGGCTCTCTCTTTCTTTCTCTCACCATTCTCTCTCTATTTCTGCTCTTTTTCACCATTCTCTCTCTATTTCTGCTCTTTTCTCCTAGCTATCACTCTCTTCCCCACTCACCCTCTCTCTCACGCTCTCTCTCTCTCTCTCTCTCTCTCTCTCTCTCTCTCTCTCTCTCTCTCTCTCTCTCTCTCTCTCTCTCTCTCTCTCCTCCACAACCACTGACTTTCCTTATCTTCAGCACCACTTCCCTACTCTATTTCTCACACCAGACCCACCCATCCTTTCTCCTATTTCCTGACACTCTCTCTCTCTCTCTCTCTCTCTCTCTCTCTCTCTCTCTCTCTCTCTCTCTCTCTGTCTATTTATAGGCCAGCAGTAACTGGGCTGTGCTCAGCCTTCATCTGATTGGACAGGGCTGTCATTGTTGTTTTTTTTACAGGTGTAACCTGTCACTGTTTTCCAAATCACAGCTGCTTATGTTGACAAGCTCTCATGTACAGAGACTTGCAGCGAGTGTAACAGCAGCCCGTCTGTCACGACTCACAGAGTATGTGTTATGTTGGTCTGCCGCCAGGAAAAGGAAATTAATGTTAATGTTTCCCTCTGGTAGTCCTGTGTGTCTGTAGAAGTGTTGATTGGACTGTGTTTTACATGCGTTTGTTATGAGTTGTGTTTTATGGGAAGTGTCACCTTGAGACTGACTCTAGTCAAACTTATACAGTAGCACTGAAACTGACATAACTCAACATGGATGCAAAATTAACCAATTTGACATGGCGGCCGGCCATTTGGCTCATACGTCACACGAGTATAGCCCCATCTGTGACCTCACCCTTCGCTGTACCTCCAGGACTCTGTCACATAGCTACCATCCAGAATTGCCGCCTCCTAATCTGTTGCTGATCGGGTGCTGTGTTAAATTTCGGCATTGGCTGTGAAAAACCCTGATTTGAACAGCAGAATATCATTTCTTTACTACAGACATGTAGAAACTTTGGACTACCTCAAATACGATGTTGAGAAATAGGTCACCATTACAGTGTTTCACCCAGCACCCCTAATTTTGGATGGCAATTACATGTGACAGAGTGGAGAGTCCCTGAGCTAAGAGGGAGGTCACAGATGGGTCTATGATGCATGAGTATGAAATAAGAGAAAAATGGCCACTGTGAATTATAGTCAGTGGTTCCCTGTTAGGGCTGTCACGATTATGACATTTTACATGACGATTAATTGTCACACAAATAATTGTGATTAACGATTTCATTGTGTTTTTATTGTTGACCCTGGAACATATGAATAAAAATGACATTTCTGTTTGGCTTTTAGGCTTTGAAGTTGCACTGGGCAGATATGACAAATAACTTATACAAATAAATGACTGACATTTTAATAACCGTATACTTAAACAGAATCATTAATAGTGGAAACAGCCAATCTACTGTACAAGCTCACAACGTGCCGCGACGTGTTGTGAGCTTGTACTATAGATCTGCTATTTCCACTATTTTAAAATGTTTGAAAGAAACACCATTATGACGATTATGCAAAATAATTGAGATTATCGAAGATAATTACGATTATGTAATAATTGTGTCAGGCCTATTGCCTGTTTAGTCTTGTGGTGTTTCTTGAAAGTACTTGCTTCATGCAGAATATCAGTGCAAGGGTTGTTGATTTGATTCCCTGTTGTTTACTCCCCTGAGGTACTCATATACGACCTCTGTGTGTGTGTGTGTGTGTGTGTGTGTGTGTGTGTGTGTGTGTGTGTGTGTGTGTGTGTGTGTGTGTGTGTGTGTGTGTGTGTGTGTGTGTGTGTGTGTGTGTGTGTGTGTGTGTGTGTGTGTGTGTGTGTGTGTGTTGTATTGCTTACAGTGCATCCTTGTCACCTGGGCTGGCCTTGTAAACATAAACTGTGTGTGTGTGTGTGTGTGTGTGTGTGTGTGCCTGCCTGCCTACCTGCAATATCCTGTCTCCCTCTCTAATGCGTCCGTTCTGGGCCGCGATGCTCTCAGGATTGACCTGGAGAGGGAGAAATAAATAGGGGGGATAGAGGCGAGAGGGAGGGAGGACAGAACACAGTAAAGAGATAAGTGAGTGATGGACGAGTGTCCGAATTAATGAACATATATGGCTGGCTTAATGAATGGATTGACAAATAAATTGAAGTAATCAAAGGATGGATGCATGGGTGAGTGAATGAGAGGGTATAAAAACATGAAGGAGCAAGACTGAGTGCTAATGAGTGAGTCAATTATCGAACGAGCAAATGTGAAAGAGATGACACTCCTAAACTAGGAAGGGGCGCTCCGTGGAGCACATATCTCCACCAGGCTGTGTTGCCTACACACGGCTTTGTAAATTGTGAGGAAGCTGCAAGGGGAATAGCTTTTTCTGCAAGATACGGTGCAATGTTTTGCATCTCTGCTCTGCATTGCCAATTATAGTCGATCAGAATGGAATATGAAAAATCTGTATGATACATACGTATCCCATGACTCGAGCAATTTGAGTCCAAATCTGGAAAAGTGTGTTTTGAAATGTTCGGAAATGGGCGTCACCTATAGCCTATATACTGTAGGTCTATATGGGACATTGATTTTATGACCTACTATGGTTCAAGAGTAATAGGCCAAAACATAAAGTGGACTGTTATTAAACCATCATATGGCCGATTTGAACATTTTGGGGTAGAGTTTCTTCCTTGACCTACTGGCAGTGAGCGTGAAAAGTTTGACGTTGATTCTGCCCAGTGTTTTTTCCAAGATTAGCTATATCTCAGACACACATGGACACACAGACAGGGGTGAAAACATATAGCCTGGTATTTCCAGACTGATCATGGGGAACGCTTGCGTCATCCCACGTAATCAGTCTGGCAATGCCAGGCTAAAAAACATAATCTCTGCCTTCCGAATGAAATAAATGGAGTGAGTGAGTGAGTGTCCTCACCTCTCCTATGTAAATCCCCAGGTCATCCTCATCATCTGTTCTGTAACACACAGTCAGACCCAACTTGTTCTGCTGACTGGACTTATACAACTCTACCTCCTACAGAGAGAGTTTATTTTAATTAGATTTTAATTTAGCACAGGGACATACACATGACATCACTATTTTGTAATGCAAATGTGCGTGCCAGATTTAATTATCTGGGCAGGTTGATAAACCTAACCCTAAAAGGTTTCCAATGGTTAAATAGAAAAGAGAATAAAAAAGACACTCCGTACACAATACAACAGATAGCACATATAAAAGGTCAGTAAAAAAAAGGCACATAGCTCACATAAAGCACATATATGCTGTAGCACATAAAGCAGTCAGCAGTGACCTTGAGGTAGCATACAACTCCATAAATCACATGCAGCCCTCAAAGACCCGATAACAACACATACAGTAGTAACCTCACAGACCTGACGGACACACCAGCAGATGAAGCTAAGCATTGTCAAACATCATGTTGACACCACAGACCACTGTGTGTGTCTGTCTGTCTGTCTGTCTGTCTGTCTGTCTGTCTGTCTGTCTGTCTGTCTGTCTGTCTGTCTGTCTGTCTGTCTGTCTGTGTGTGTGTGTGTGTGCGTGCCCCCGCAAATGAGTGACTCTAGAAGTCGAGAAGCTCGCAATGAGACAGGTTGGGTGCTTTACATCGTAGCTTTCACATGCATTTTCCAAGAAAAAGCAGTTGGCAGTTTCATTGGAATAGTGCATCCTGAAGCCAAGCTGCAGAGGCTGTTGTTAAGATGAGCGATTAACTGTTCTACTACCCATTTACACAACAAGTTTGAACATGACAGGGAGGATGCTTATACGTCTATAGTTAATAATGTCTGTATCACTCCCCCAGGTGGAATTAATGCATACTTCCATGGGTAGTTGGAATTACTACATACTTCTAAACCATGGGGAAAACGCCTTGTGTAGTCTTTCTTTCTTTCTTTCGTTCTTTCGTTCTTTCATTCTTTCTTTCTTTCTTTCTTTCTTTCTTTCTTTCTGACTCAAAGTTCACGTCTGTCCATTCACAGTGTAACCAATTTGCTAATGAAGGAGAGTGTCAGACTGTCCAAATCAATGTACTAGCAGTCCGACAGAAGATCAATAATAGCCTCTTCCCTCCTTGTAAGTGTGTGTTTGCTTTGAAGGTACATTTGTGAGATCAGTTATTGTAGTGTCGTCGGGTTGGACTGAAACCTGCGTAGCCCTTGAACATTTCACAACATGTAATGTAGAATAACTGGTAAATAATGAGAAATCATCAATCAGTAACTGGCCGTCCTACTTTAATGACCAGTTATTTGATAATGAGTAGTTACAGTAGGCCTGCAGTACAATCTCTGCTTATTGTCTATTTAACTCTTATATCACTTATATAATCAATTTAATAATACATGTATATGGGGCGCCGATGGCCTAGTGGTTTACAGTACCACATATAGGCCTACAACCTTTGCTGCGTGTCACTCCCTGTCTCTCTCTCTCCCTGTTTCCGGTCCGTCTCTACTGTACTATCCAAAATAAAGGCAGAAAAGCCCCAAAAATATCTTTTAAAAAATTATAATTAATTTCGACATAAATGTCTTGTCTGACATGTCTGATAGAGGCTGTAGTCTGAGGTCTTACCTCGTACAGCATGTCCTCATGTCTGTCCACCATATACTGCATGTCCACCTGTCTGTCCACCTCATGGTGGGACACATCCAAGTAGTCGTTAGGGTCGTTGTACTCAAACACATAGCTAGAGGAGAACGGATACATGGAGGGGAGAGGAGAGGAAAGTACAGAATAAAAGAGAGGGGAAGGCAGAAGTAAATGTACCTGTGTACCTGTACTTTACTTGAGTATTTGTATTTTTGGATACTTTCACTCCACTACATAAAGAGCTACATTTTTTTTTGCAAGATCCAGACGGTGTGCGGGTCCCATTCTTTGATCTAACCATCAGAGATCTCCTCCATGACCATAACTCCACTACATTTCAAAGACAAATATTGTCCTTTTGACTCCACTACATTTCTAGGAAGGGAAAAAAGTACATTATGAATTAGATACAAGAGATGTACAATCTCACAATGTTTGAGCTTGTAGTTATGCTATTTTCACTAGTAGTGACTTTTTAATTTGTGTTTTGGGATTTTGAATTCAAGTACTTTTGAATACTTAAAGGTTCTATGACATTCATTTTCACTTTTTTTTTGGGGGGGGGGGGGGTTTTATGACCTCAATTACAACCCAAAAATCTGAACTTTGAACATTCAGTGGATTTTCTGTGGTCTGGGATTTTCTGAATAATTAGGCTGAAAAGTAATCTGAGCTTGGCCCTTCGGTAGTGAGGTCACAGCCGATTAATCCCGCCCACTCTCCTCCTCGCCCCTCCCCTCCCCTATCCTTTCCTATGGGGGGGGGGGGGGGAGGGGGGGCAGAGGCGATGATTGACAGGCAAAATCCCTCACCAGCGACCCCCGCAGGCAAAGATTTCTTTTTTCATTGCAGTTGAAAAGGCTTTAGAAATGTGAGAGAAAAACACCTGCCATGGATCAATGGAGTGGAATTTTTTGTTAGAACTTTCTATACACGTTTGAAGGACCATGACAAAGACTTTTAATGTGTGGTAAAACTGAACACCATGAAACCTTTAAGTAAGTAATTTGACTAAGCAACTTTTACTTGTAGTTAGTATACACTTTACTGACTTTAAGTACTGGGGTTGAGTGCTTTGTCCACCACTGATTATTACTAAACACTTTTATTTGTCTATTTATAGTCCATCCACTTACAACTGGTCATACTGTAGACTGGTCCTGTATGATCCTCCCAGGTGAGGAGGAGGAGGGGGAGGAGGGGGAGAGGAGCCGAGGAGCCACCCCCTCCTCTGCCATCCTGCTGGTGCTTCTGATGATGATGATGATGGTGATGAGGGTGAGCGCCCTTCCCCCTCCTGCCCCTCCCCCCCAGCGTTAGGAGGCCGTGGAGGCTGATGTCCGTCTGTGTCCCATTGTCCACGCAGTCTGGGACCGTTACCATGACGACGGGGGACCTTGGGTTGGTGATGGTGCTGGTGGCACTGTTACTCCCGGTAGCACACGTCAACACACCGGCTGTAACCACAGTGACAATAATGATAATGGTCATGATGATAGTAATAATGATAACGCCCAACATGCACAGTAATATCCTCAGTTTTCATTGAACTCAGAGACACATTATAGGTACATTTGATTCCAATTTGTACTCACTGGGAGTTAATGAACACTGGATTTGACAGTGTACTGAAGAAAGAAACAATTTGTTTAATGATAAGACACTGACGCCCTTATTTTGGACATGTCAATCTTTCGAGAATAGTCAATCTAGAAGCCCACAACACGTCACATGTGTGATGTGTTGTTTCGCCATGTGACATCGTTGTAGTGAATTGCGGCTCCAAGTGGTTAATGTAATAATTGTTTACTGGGAGAAGCATGTAAACAATATATTTAGTGGTTTCTACTGGGTCCAGGCCTCATAATGAGTGGCAAGTTACACTGTCCTGATAAGTGCTGTTAATTTCCTAAGCTCCAGACATAGGGTGTTTAGTGTTTGGAATGGAAAGAGGAGAAAGAAATAATACAGGAGAAAAGAGGATGAAAAATTAAGATAAGAACAGACAATATAGGTTTGGCTAAGAGGATGTGTGTGTGTGTGTGTGTGTGTGTGTGTGTGTGTGTGTGTGTGTGTGTGTGTGTGTGTGTGTGTGTGTGTGTGTGTGTGTGTGTGTGTGTGTGTGTGTGTGTGTGTGTGTGTGTGTGTGTGTGTGTGTGTGTGTGTGTGTGTGTGTGTGTGTGTGTGTGTGTGTGTGTGTGTGTGTGTGTGTGTGTGCGCGCGCATATGTGTGCAGAGTACAGCCAATGGCCCCCCATCCACCCACACAACAAGCCTTCATAAACCCCACCGATGTATGCACCTCTCCGGCGGTGACCCTTTCTGACCGAACCCGTGGGGTGCAAAGGATCCTGGGAGTTCTGTGGCCTGTCCAGTGGGAGCTGAGATGGTCTCCTCCCTCTCACCTAGAAGTGACACATGACATCATCACTTGTCCGTCAGTGTCTTTATAGAAACACAGAATGACCTGTATTGTTACTGTTGTGTTGTTACCTTTGTGTGTTTGTGCACTATTTATGTATTACTGTGCTTGTGGGGACTAGAATACCAGTCAAAGTTTACCTGGTAGGGGCATTTCTCAGGTCATTTCTTTATGTTTAAGATTTGGTAACATTTTAATTGAAGCCCTTGTCCGTAATGCATTGTAAATATACTTTATAATTAATCTGCTTAATAATAATAAAAGCACCCATGATTACTAGCATTAATAGCATTTTATGTATGTTTATAGTGCATTACAGGCATTGATTTCATAGAAGGTGGGTTACAGTTGGGGATACAATTAGTAAAAGATTCAGATTAGGATTAGACAAATAGCAAATATGAGCGGTTAAAGTTAGGGTTAGTTTTAGAGTTGAGATGTGGATTTTGAGGTTACAATTAGTGTTCTCTGGTTTAACATGCTGTGCAAACACTGAAGAGTCAAGTGTTGTAATGTACCTTTACGTTGGTGTGTCTGTCTACAGGCCTCAGAGAGCTGCTCCAGCTTCTCTGATGGAGGGATGAGAGAGGGAGAGGGGGAGAGTTTAGTCATTAGTTGTAGTTTATACTGTACATACTGTATACTGTAGACCACTGTTTCCTAAACAGTGGGTCAGCACCCATCTTTGGGTCGCAGACCAATTTGTATGGGTCGCGAGTAAACGCCCCTTTATTTTTTGTTTCCTAGATTTAGTTTTTAATAATTAAAAAATAAATCCCCCCCCCCTCCCAAATCTAAATTTTAGTAAGTTAAAAACTAATTCAAATCTTTTTTTCAAAATAATTCCATTTAAAAATAGGGAAAAAGGCGTGTAGAGCGGCTATTTTCACTAGTTAGGGTCCTGGGGAGACATCAAATTCACATCACACACGCTGAGGAAGGCTTGACGCCGAAACGTGTCTGTGTATGCTGTTGTCCATGCTGCATATGAATTAAAAGTACCAGAAGGACTTTGGAGTGCTGGCTATTGCTTTATTTACTGTGAATCTTTGTGAGCCGTGAGAGAGAGAGAGAGAGTGTGTGTGTGTGTGTTGGGGGGGCAGTCAGGCAGGGAGGCAGGCAGACGGATCATTACAGTCATATAGGTTTTCATCTGCAATACTTGTTTTTTTTTAACACAAGAGACAGTGAGAAAAGGGCATCCAAGACAGGAAAGGTCATTCAGTTCCTTCACGGATTCAATCATGCATGCACCAGCCTGTATGCAATGCTGCAGCACACTGCTTGTTAATAAGGTTAGTATTGTGGCATTTTCACAGCTCTGGAGATCCATTTAAAGGAGAAATCCGGACATTTTAAGTGTTATCTTTGATGTGTCGTTACTCACCTACCGACGTAGAAAGTGGCGTTGATTTTTTCCAGCGATTCCCCTGTCGTCATTTTTTCGACCCCCTCCGTTGGCATAATGGGAGCGCGTGGCTAAGGGAAATTCGTCTATTATAACCGATGCAAAGTTATTTTTTTCTCTACTACTACTCATTGTAGAGTCTCATGATCTCATGATGTTTCTCTCCCAGAACCTGGCAACTCGGTGTTGCCAGGGAGAGAAATAAGCAAACAACGTTAGCTCGTTCGGCATTAGCGATAGCTTCTCAGGGACTTTCAGTGCATGTTTGAGTATCATGAGACTCTACAATGAGTAGTAGTAGAGAAAAAAATAACTTTGCATCGGTTATAATAGACGAATTTCCCTTAGCCACGCGCTCCCATTATATGCCAACGGAGGGGGTCGAAAAAATGACGACAGGGGAATCGCTGGAAAAAATCAACGCCACTTTCTACGTCGGTAGGTGAGTAACGACACATCAAAGATAACACTTAAAATGTCCGGATTTCTCCTTTAAATGAGAGAGGAAATGTCTCAACGTGTGCTGTCCTCAAACCCCCTGTTCTTTGAGATGTGTTCAAAACGTGTTCAGGCATTTTCAGAGGTGTTAAGACTCCTCGTGTTCAGAGGTGTTCAGATATTTTCCGATGGGTTCAGACATGGGCATTAAATGACAGTTGCTGGAGGAAAAACGTAAGACACACGCTAAATCCAATCAAACATCGGTACCAGATTTCCATTTTCCTCGTAAGCAATATGAAAACATGTTAATGTAAAAAAAACTTTGGAATATGATATAATAGTATAAATAAAACAATGGTAAACACACACACACACACACACACACACACACACACACACACACACACACACACACACACACACACACACACTTGGGACATTAGCATATATACCTGTAAGAATGATTTAGCATCAACACACTTTACTGATTTCATTAGAAACCAACATATTAAAATATTTATAGGAGCATATGAAACTTGTGTGTGTGTGTGTGTGTGTGTGTGTGTGGAATGTAGATACAGTATGCAGTCCATGCTTTATTATATTCAGAATGTGCTTGTGGTGACAATCATCGACTTAATATATCTATCACACAGACACGCACGCATGCTCGCACACACATGCACGCGCGCACACTTATACACATACACACACACACACACACACACACACACACACACACACACACACACACACACACACACACACACACACACCAGTTCTAGTCATTAGTATTGTGTAATGAGTTTCTCTCTGAGGGCAATGGTGACCTTGAGTTTCACTAAATAACATTTTAAATGGCACACACATGTATGCGCACACACACACACACACACACACACACACACACACACACACACACACACACACACACACACACACACACACACACGTCCCACCGCCTCTCCTCTCCTCTGTCCCAAAGCTGATTGTTATGCATTGCATGGCTTCTCTAGAGTGGCAGACAGACTGTGTGAGTGAGCATACTGTAGGTGTGTGTGTTTACGAGGTCTGTGTGTAGTGTGTTTGTGCCGATCTGTGTGTTTGCTTATTGTATGTCTGTTCACAGGGGGTGTGTGTCTGTATGTAGTGTGTTTGTGCATAATCTGATCTGTATTTGCTTATTGTATGTCTGCTTACACAGGGTTGTGTGTGTGTGTGTGTGTGTGTGTGTGTGTGTGTGTGTGTGTGTGTGTGTGTGTGTGTGTGTGTGTGTGTGTGTGTGTGTGTGTGTGTGTGTGTGTGTGTGTGTGTGTGTGTGTGCGACGTGTGCATATGTGCATGCGTGGATAGGTTTATTTGTGTGTCTATGTGCCCTACCCCCCAATGTTCCTACTCATTGAAGTGTATGTCAGTATAGTTACCATGACAATAATGCATGTCTATACAGGGTCCCAGAGACAGTGGCTGTAATGTACACTTATACATGTATTAATTTATTATAATAATAATTATTATGAATACTTCATTTAGGAGCTGTCCATGCTGGTAACACACAGTAACACCTAAATAAAACACACCCAGAATAAATGTCAGCTGAAGTACCTGCTGGAAGTTTCCTTTTGAATTGAATATGAGTTCTAAACAATGACTACAAGGTCTATCTGTGTCTGTCTAGGTCCAGATTTTTCCCGTCTTCTGTCCTGTGTCTCTCCTAAACCGTCTCCCTCTCAGCTTTCCTACTGTCCGTCTCTCCTACACTGTCTCTCTCTCAACTAGTGTACTGTCCTACACCATCTCTCTCTCTCTCTCTCTCCGTTGTTGTCATAACTTTTTATGTGGGTTCTGTGTGTTTGTTTTGTTTTGTTTCGACTCCCTCCCCTCTTGTTGTGAATGACTGACAGACACACACTTTGACTGGAATTCATTTCTTCCCTCTAACTCTTTTTCTCTTTCCTCGGGCAGCGCCCCGGGCCAGTGTAGCTGGATGCATTATAAATACTGAACCTATGAACTTCCTCTCAGCTGTCGTGTCAATGTGTGAAGTGTGAAGAACTTGTTTGTACAGTACTGTATGTCTAGATCTCATCAGGACTGTTTTGTTGAAGCACCATGTGTTCAGTATATGTCTGACTCCAGGCTTATTTATTTCAACACACATTTCTTTAAAGGACGGCTTCACCCATTTTCAACCTATCTTCATATAATTGGTCCTCAGTAAAATGCTCAGAGTGTGAGGTAATGAGTGTGTGATAATGAGTGTGTGATAATGATGTGGCTGACACCATAAAGATGTTAGTAAATATGATAATTATCTGCTCTTTATTGGTGTCACGGTCTCTCCACACTCAGGCTTTATCTTGGCTTATTTTCTCAACGTCTCTCTTTCATCCCTTTTATAGCATGCTATAATAGAAGCCATTGTTCTCGCATTGTTAAAAAATGAAATAAAAAAGGGTAATCTCGTTTGAATTTATTTTTGCCATATTATCATCAGCATTAGTTAGGACCAATCATATAAAGATAGGTGGTTGAAGTTTAACTAATAACCTCTGTCTAACACACATACAAGTATGCGTACAGTATACGCGCACGCATACAGTCCATTCTCATACACACTCCAACATCTATCTTTGTCATTATTTTACATTTAATTCTCACACACACACACACACACACACACACACACACACACACACACACACACACACACACACACACACACACACACACACACACACACACACACACACACACTACTCTACACAATGCAACCTGCTGTTCTCTTCAACAGTCTTCCCAGATTGCTATCTTTTGTCATTGTCTTCTCCCCACCACACGCGCACACACACACGCACGCACGCGCGCGCACACAGACACACACACACACACACACACACACACACACACACACACACACACACACACACACACACACACACACACACACACACACACACACACACACACACACACAGGGCAGAGACAGACGGATGAGGTTCCATCTTTCATTCTCAGCATGGAACAGTGAAGGAAGAGATTGTAAGATCCAAGAAGAGAACAGAGAGACAACGTTTCAAAATGTCCATCTTGTGTAGAAGTAGAGACAATTTTGGTATTGTTTTCATTGATTCAAAACAAAACACTTTTTTTCTTCATTTAGTGCCCTGCTTTGTCATACTAGATTGTCAAGCAAAAGTAGTGGAAATAGATGACACTTGTGACGCATTGTGAGCTTGAGATTTGCTATTTTCACGGTTTCAGAAAAATGTCATTCCATTTCCTGAACAGTAACGGTTATGGACATACAAGGTCTCTACCAAACAGTGACAAAATCGAATGGTACATGTAGG
>NC_137614.1:24058754-24066254 GCF_963280865.1 Gymnoscopelus braueri
ACAGTTCAATTACATTGAGTGCTGCTGTTCAGTACCAAGGACAGCTCCTCTCTCATTCAGATAGTACACCTATATAGTGTTTCTAGAATACAACCATAATACAGTATTCTTTTCCATAGTACAGAACAGTGTCTCCCTAGTATACAGCCACACACACACACACACACACACACACACACACACACACACACACACACACACACACACACACACACACACACACACACACACACACACACACACACACAAATCATCTTCATTGTCATTGACTGGGTATGACAAATCATAATTTAAAGTTTAAGTTTCACTGAATCCACGATAAGCTCTATGTCGCGTCTCTTGCTGACTTGAGGACAGAAATGCAGCAGTATTAA
Source organism: Gymnoscopelus braueri (assembly GCF_963280865.1). Taxonomy (NCBI): domain Eukaryota; kingdom Metazoa; phylum Chordata; class Actinopteri; order Myctophiformes; family Myctophidae; genus Gymnoscopelus; species Gymnoscopelus braueri. The sequence continues at coordinate 24,059,129 of NC_137614.1, forward strand.
TAAACAGACTGATTGAATGGAGGAGGTCTTACCTGGAACATCACTCTGTACTGCTCCTCAGGACGGTCCACCACGCACATGTTACACCCCATGACTCCTGATCTCTCTCTTCTCTCTTCTTTGTTTTCTTTTCTTCTTTCTCTCTCTCTCTTATATCTCTTTCTCCGTTCTCTTCTTGTTACCTTTTCTCTTTGTGGGTTTTCTAGAGGCTGCAGGGAGCCCAATCGTGGTTCAAGGTCGATACTCCTCCACCTCTGTTGTCCTCTCTTTTCTCTCCTCTTTCTCTCTGACCTTTTCCTTTGATCTCTCTGTCTCGCTCCTTGTCCTAAGGGGGGAACGATTTGGGTCCTTATTTTGTCTTTTAGTCCTTATTTTCTTTTGCCCTCGTGGGTCTTGGCCTTTGCCCTCCTGAAGGGCTGTGTGTGTCTGTGCCCTTTGCACAGTTATCTCCTTGTCGCTTTCTGTTATTAGTCTCTTTCTCGTCTTTTCCTTGTATTTCCAGCTCAGATCTTTTTTTTCTCTCTCTGTCTACTACTGCACTTCTCACTCTCTCTTTTTTTCCAATCATTTGTCTCTTAGCTGGTTTCTCTGTTTGTCATTAAGTCTGGGACAAAGAGGTCAGGGTGTTATTATCAGCGTAGGTCAGTAGGTCCAAAGAGGCACATAGAAATAGTTCCAGGACTTCCAATAGAAAAGGTACAATATTGTCAAAAGTAACGTATACAGTTGTGTCCCTCCCCCCTTCAATGGTGGTTTTTTTCCCACTCAGTCCTCCACAAAGACTTCCAGGGAGCTGCAATCAGTACAGGTCACAGGGTCCTTCAGCACAAAACAAAAGTTCTTCAAATAGAATTAAGAGGTACAATCTTTTCAGGAGTAAAGTATGGTTCATGGTCCTTCATTGTTTTTCCTTCAGGCATTTATTTCCACACAATGGAATAAAAATGTGTCAAGTACAGTTCCTCTTTGTGCATTAGAGTTCAGTTCCCATTCGTTGCTCCTTTATCCCGTCAGTCTCTGACTGCAATGAAGGCAAACTGCAAACAACCTCTCTGCGTTTAATTTATTTGTGTTCATGAGAAAAAAAAAACCTAATAAAACAAATGGAAAAACAGAAAATAACAAAACAAAAAGGGGGGTGGGAGATCGTTTGATGTTTTTTTGTGTGTCTGTTGAGCGATTCTCTGAGTAAACAGACTATTTTCTTCTCTCTGATTCTGCATGGAGAGAAACACAGTCTCTTTTAATTATCGTAGAAATTAATTTTTATTCATAAATCACCAGATTGTTGAGTCCTTAGGGCACAGCTGGAAACGAGCTCTCAACGTCTCATATCAAACAGTTGTGCATATGTTTAAACAATTTAAGTGAACAGTTAAATCGTGCACGTGCCTTCAGGAGGATTTCTGCTGACGTGGAATCTCGGGGAGACAGTTGGGAGGAGAAGGGAGACGGTGGGGGAGGAGGTGGTGTTTGTCTCCAGGGAAAGTGCGTATATGAGGCACAATGAGAAGACACGGTCGGGGAATATATGCACCTAGTGTGTGTTTCTCTGTATGCAAGCACTGAGTGTGGTGTACAATACGTCTGTGTGTGTGCACACAGAGAACGTGTGTGTGTGTGTGTGTGTGTGTGTGTGTGTGTGTGTGTGTGTGTGTGTGTGTGTGTGTGTGTGTGTGTGTGTGTGTGTGTGTGTGTGTGTGTGTGTGTGTGTGTGTGTGTGTGAGAGAGAGAGAGAGAGAGGGAATGTTTCTTTGTTTACTCAATGCACTGCTTCACCCCAGGGGATTTTCATTAAGTTACTCCCACTCACTACTGACAGGCGTGCGTGCGTGTGTGTGTGTGTGTGTGTGTGTGTGTGTGTGTGTGTGTGTGTGTGTGTGTGTGTGCGTGTTCCCGTTTGTGTATGTTTACTGAGAGACACACAGTTCCCCAAAAACAATCACACGTAGCAACACTGTTCTGATATTCTATTCTATTCTATTCTATTCTATTCTATTCTATTCTATTCTATTCTATTCTATTCTATTCTATTCTATTGTGTTGAGAATAGTGTGTGGGTTTCATGTCAGTCTAATTCACGTGTGTTTCAAAATGACAGACCAACCACTTAAACCGAGTTCCACCTCCTGTTATAAAATTACCAATATCTGGTGTTTGTATTTTAAATATGAAAGTGTTTTCTAATAAAATGTTACTGGTGCAGACTTGTTTAATTGTCTGTCAGTGAACGTGATTGCATTGAACTTAACTAGAGATATGTTAAAGGTAAAATTCTGATTTAAAAGTATAGCCATGAAAATGGGCACATCCGTAAACTATTTTAGAAGTTGAAAATAAATATTTTTGTGAAAAAAATATTTTAGCAGTTATTGTGCTTAAAGAGTAGAGAGAAGAGTAGCCTAATACTTATATTGTGCGTGTGTGTTATCCAAACTCATATACAATATCAGAAAAAAAAGTGTTTCAACACCTGCATAAATGTGTTTTAGGGAAATAAGTCACCTGCTATACATGTAGTTGTGCTTAAAAGTGATTGAGCAAGTGCAATCAAGGTATTTAAAATTAACTATTTTTTGCACCTTAATATTACGCGTTTGTGTAAAAATCTGATTTATATAAATGAATACTATATATAGTTCCTGTGTTAGATGTGCATAAAGGTTTTAGTATAATGACTTTATATTCTCCCTAAGTCAGTAATATATCCACTAAACTGTCTCAGTTTGATAGCCAATTAGGAGTGTACATGGGTCAATATGTATCTTCCACAATATGTAAACAATCCCGTACACGTACAGTACAGTATCTATCAGTTATCCAGCTATCAGTTATGTAGCTCCCTTACATCATCATTTATGTATGCATAAGTCCTAACCACATTTACACATTGAATGAAGGCTTGGAAATGAGAAAATAAATTATGCATATACATTAATTACCAGCAATTAATCTTACCTAGCTAATCAGTTATGCATGTCATTTAATTAGCTGTCTATGCATGTGACACATCCATACTCATATATTCCTGGTAATTCAGAACCATGGAATTAAATTATTCATCTCAGCTTCAGTTAATATACCCAGTTGAATCAATGATGCATTTCCCCAGCTCTCCAGTTCGGTTCTCAATAGAAGTTCTGTATCAAACCAATTAAAATATTTCTAATCTTTACAGTCAGTTAAAACATTACTGTAAACGATCTCTCCTATATAGTCATCTCTGGACCCAAATACCATAGTCACTAGTATCTCATAGTAGCCTGCATCTGCTCCTGTTAACACACTGACCCAGTGAGACACTTAGAACTACAGCAGCTTCCTATTACACAACTAAATCACTATATAACTCATCTGTCTTAAAGCATTGTCTTTTGTACATTTCTTGTATATGGGTTGTTAACTATTCCATATATATTGATATCCACTAGTGCCTGTGCTTATGTTCTTTGTGTTGGTCTTTCACGTAGAATTATATTTAAGGATGTAAACTGCTATAATTAGTTAATATCGTGTAAGAACAATGTAGGAATACAGATGCACACTTTAGTGGACTAGTGTTCACCGTGCATGTGTTATGCAAATCCAGCTATTGTAAATAAGCAGTGGACTAGAGATCAGTATACTGGTGTCTCAGTAATAACTGAGTTTAACTTCAATAGCATTATAATACCAGGGCAGTGTAATATACACTAATTAATTGTATATATTTAAATAACACTTTAATAGTATTGTACCAATAGTATCGAATCAATATATGACAATATCTCAGAGTGCTTATACTAAAGACCGGTCCTTAAATCAGAATTGAACTTCAGACCTGGTATTATGTGCACTGATTAACATCACCTTGTGTGCTGTAACAATTCAACTTTCTGCTTGCAATTGATATAAACCCTCATCTCACTCTCCTGTCTCTCTGTCTCCTCTTTCCTCAGCTCTCCTGTAACTCTGTCCAACTATCAATGGTCCTTGACATTAAATTACAACATTAAATATGTCACACACACATTGCAACATTTAAGAATAGATCGACCTTTATCAAACCCTGAGGTAACAGAAAGTTAATCTGTATAGACCATAATTTGTGTTGGCTTGTGCTTCTATCGTTTTTTCATCCATTGCCTGGTTAAACACACCAAAACATAAATTAAGTTGATCGTAGAGTATGTGAATAAATTATAATGTAAAATGTGAGCAATGCAGAACTGATGAAGGGATGGTTTTATAAAAGGCTCAGTAAATGTAATTAGTACCCACTGTGTCTGCTAGACAGTTTCTTGTCCAACTGATCACAGAGATGAGGGGATTTGACCTCCACTGGCTACATCTCTCAATGCCTGATTTCCGTACCGGCAACGTGTATTAAATTATTATACAAATTCCAGTTTCCAGGAGCGCTTTATGACAGCTATCCAACTGGTTCTCCAGGGAGGCTTATGGTATCAAGCAGGTGTTTTTTTAGCGAACAAAATCCTCAAATCATCTTTACAGTGAAAACAATAGGTGAATGCAGTCGAGAGAGGGAGAGAAAACAATCCTCCTTTCTTCAGTCACCCCTTTCTTGCTCCTTCATCTGTCTTCGTCTCTCGTTCTGTTCCTCTGTTATTCTATTTCGTTGACCAAAAAGGTTAAATCCGGCTTAGTTCCACTCCTGAACTCACTGATAGGCAGAGAGAGAGAGAGAAGATCTCACCGTTCCACACACTGATCAGGATAATACTCACATGTGCACACACACAGACATGCTGACTCGCTGAAACACACTCACACAAGCACAGGCTGCTTGTCTAGCTGACTGACAATCAGCATGTATATGTGTGTGCACAGCTTTTGCATCACTAAGCACCACACACCAAGCAGATTTTTTATCACCGGTACATTCTCCTGGTCAAACTTCTTATCTGGGATCCATTCCCTACTATTTCATGTATCTTCTTCAATCCAGTTTTGATTGATATTGAAATCCACTCTTGGCGCAAAACTGAAGAGAGCGAAGGGTGGCAGCAGTAAACAAGGAGCGTCTTGGCTCAAACGGTCATTAGTTCAGTACAGTTCAGAAGGTTAAGACCCTGCAGTTTCTGGAACGAGGCGTATACCCAGCTGGTCCAGGATCAAATCTCACCAGAAGCTTCTCTCCTCTGTCTCCTCTGCACTTTCTCCCTCGTCGCCCGAATTCTGTCTCAGTTGAGAAGGAGTCTGTAAAGTGCCGCTCGCTCTCTTCGTTTGAAGAATACAGCTGTTCATCCCCCGGTGTGAATCCTCCAGCTTGGCTGCAGTGCAGCCCCCGAGTCTTGCTAGCAGAGGTGAGCCTCGTCCTGCATAGGGTAAAGCTCAGCCTTCTCTGCCTTCCTCCCCTCGCTCTGTGGGTGTCCAGATTAAAAGGAAATCTACTGCTCCACTCTTCTGTTCTGTTCTGTTCTCTTCTGTTCTGTTCTACTGCTCTCTCCTTTCTCTGTCCTCTCTCCTCTTGTCTCCTGTTGAACTGCCCGGTGTCTTGAATTGGTAGTTCACACAGATGTGAAATTGTGAACCACTTCAGCTGTGAAATAAACCAGAGAATCTTAGTTCATTCAGTTACATCTATGTCTTTTGGCGTGCATTTGTGCTGTGTGGTCTGTGCTGTGCTGTGCTGTGCGGTGTGGTCTGTGCTGTTTCTGTGCGTTTATCCTGTGTTGTGTGTTTGTGCTGTTTGTGTCTATGGTCTGTGTGTGTGTCTGAAGGCAGCTGCCTGCAGTACATCTGCACTAACAGCAGCAGTAGTGCAGGCAGCCAGTACTCACCAGCCGGCAATTAATTTTCTCTCCGTGATAGCATGCCCCTCCTCTCTCTCTCTCTCTCTCTCTCTCTCTCTCTCTCTCTCTCTCTCTCTCTCTCTCTCTCTCTGTCTATCTCTCCCTCCTCCTCTCTCCTCCTACTCATTTTCCTCGCCCCTGTTCCTCCCTCCCTTCTCTGAATGGCTGGTTGGTTCTGTCGCTCTATGCGTGACAGCAGCATCCCTCCCCACGTCCCTGCACCTCTTTTGAGACTCTCGTGTTGCTCTTGATTTGTATCTGTTTGTCTCTTGTGTTTTTACATGTTATATGGCCCTCACTCTTTATCCGACTCTCTCTCTCTCTCTCTCTCACACACACACACACACACACACACACACACACACACACACACACACACACACACACACACACACACACACACACACACACACACACACACACACACACACACACACACACACACACAGATACAGACATTAAAAAAGAGATGTGCATACAGTACATGCACACAAGAACCGCACAAGGGTATTCATACACACATGCACGCACGCACGTGTGTACACAGACACACACAGACACACACAACCCCCAGTTTCTCTCTCTCTCTCTCTCTCTCTCTCTCTCTCTCTCTCTCTCTCTCTCTCTCTCTCCCGTTACCTGGGCGACCTGTCCCATCCCTTATACAGTCTATAGTCCCATCCTGGCAGCTGCAAATTGCTGTCAGAGAGAGAGAGAGAGAGAGAGAGGGAGAGAGATAGAGAAGAGGTGTATAGAAGGAGGGACAGAGAGAGAGGCTACAGGGAGAAAGATGGAGAAGAGGACAGTGAGAGATAAATGGACAGAGAGGAGGTGTAGCAAAATAATGACATGAGTAAACCATCAGAGACGGAAGGATAGAGAGAGGTGGGAGAGAAATAGAGGAGGAAGGAGGGCAAATAATGGGCAAAAAAAGCATGGGGAGAAAAGGAATGCAGGTTGAGAGAGAGAGAGTGAGAGTAGGGATGTTCGATATTGACTTTTTTTTACCGGTATCCGATATACCGATATTGTCCAACTCCTAATCAACCGATACCGATATATGCAGGCTTTTTAACCAAAAGTCAACTAATTGCCAGGTAACAACATCACATATCTAATAAAATAAAATAGCTATTTTCAACATAATATCTAATACATTTAATATAATACAGTGATGTTGGTTTTCACTTAAGTGAGTCCCGGGACTCACTGGTGGTTATTTGAATGAGTCCTTAGATTAAATGTTGGCCTATTTAACAGTGCAGAAGCATAATTGCCTTGATGCCTATAACATTAACGAGCATCAACGAGTGTCAGCTGGACACAGACAC
>NC_137614.1:24071254-24086254 GCF_963280865.1 Gymnoscopelus braueri
TGAACTATTATAATACTTGACATTATAAGTCATTATAACATGCTGTATAATGATTGCATTATACGTTGTTATGAATATTTATAACTGTAATCATCATGTGTTATGTTCAGTTCTCCGGTGGCCAGGAGGTGATAAGAATCTGAACCATGTGGTTTGGATGTTTTCAGTGACGCACTCACTCGTCAGCCTCAGTGAAAAAAAAAAAATAGCAGATCTACCAGCTCATAGCGCGGCACTCGGTGCCGCGCTATGAGCTGGTACAGATACAGTATATCTGTACAATATCTGTACAGTATATAGCTATATATAGCTATTTTTTATATAGCCAAAGAAATCTTAAAATGACACACAAATGCGTTCACGGTCTTAAAGGGTTAACTCACAACCATGTTCACATGGTATGGAGCACAGATATCATAAATCATGCAATACATAACAATATTCATACAGACGTAGCAAAAGGCATGGCAAGCATTATTTGAACAGAGGAAGAACGTTTTTCAGAAAAGCACCTGTTGGAGCTGAATTTCACCTCATGACCCACACAAAGTACAGATACTTGTAGCACGGAGACAATAAGGAAAAAACCAAACTCAGACAGGCAGCCATTGGGTATAATGAAACAATTGATTGTATTCAGATCAGAGAGACATTAGAAGGTTACAGTATCACAGGTCCGCAACATCGGCCGTCCGTCTCTCCGCCGTGTAACAGAGCAAGCACGAGCTTTTAACATTGTCCAGTAACATAAACATATGACATCATAGGATGTGACATCGATGAGGTTCCGTGTGAAGGTGGACTTCTCGGATTGGATGAGAGTCATAGGATGACAGATCAATCGTCCAGCCGTCGGAGGTGTAATCCTGCCATTGGTGGAGAGCGATGAGGTTCCGTTGTCGTCTGATGATGATGGTAGATGATGGTAGATGATGATTGTGTGACAGTTTATCTCTGGACAACAGCGTCCCCATGTCTGGGTCAAACACGTTTGACATCTCTGACCTGTCACTGGTCAGTGGAGATTTGGTGACACTAAGGGAGACAGCTGTAGAAGAGAAGAGAACACCCAGATACCGTGTTCCCAAAACAAGATTGCCACAGAAAAGGCCTGTTTGAGTTTGACCTTGGTTGGCAGACAGAGAGACTGAGAGTACAGAGTACTGAGTACTTTTAACATGACAGTATTACAGGCCCATATGAGACCATAATTAATAGGACAGTTTAACCAGGTTAAGGACCCTAGACACATTATGATAATTAAGATAAGAGATCAAATGAAATGACTCTATCAAGCCTACATCTTATCATGATTTGGATAGGGTCAAAGGTCAAGCTGATCAGGTCTTACCTTTTGACATTATTCAAAATCAAATCAGACAGGCAAAGATTTAAATGACTTAAGGGCAAAAATAAATGGTTATGGTTAGATAACATACACATTTATACTTCTTCAAAAGGACTGTATAATTTATTAATTCAAATAGGAAGCAAAACAGGGCTATAGTTCATGAATTCCCAAGACACTCCACACGTTTCCACAAGTTTTCCCTTTGCAACTTTGCAAATAACTTTATTATAATTCAAAAAAAATCTCAGCTAATGTCACCGTCCCAAGCAAATCTTTTCAACATGTTTGGTTTAACTAAGACAGACAATTTTAGCACAGTTTAATGGCATGGCAGCAGAGAGATTGTAGGGAGGGACAACTCACCAGTCTGTAAGTTTTCATATTGAAATCTGACAAGAGACCTACGTCTCGGGTCATTGATTGTTTCTGTACACGTTCAGAAATAGAAAAGTTACCTTCCTCCTTGTGGAGCTGCAGTCCTTGTGCTTTATCAAGATACAAGTATTTAAAATGGAACGGGACACTTCTGTACTATGTAAATTTGTACATCACTTTACACTTTATTTTGGGAAAAAACTTACGTGATATCATCTTAAAACTCAAGAAATACTTCCTGATTGCATGTAGGCATGTGGCATCAAACATCTGTCTATCCAAGACATAAGTTGAAATCTGTAAGACAGAATGGAAATCAAATTTACTGTTGGGCATGACAGTAGCCTACAGTTGACTGTAGTATGAAACACAGTTTAAAACAGGTTTAGAACCAGATATAAATTTAAAGTTTAGCCCTGTATGTACAATTGTATGTACAATTAGCAGGTAATGTGACCTTATAGTTGTCCAGGAATTGGATTTAATGGGGTGGCTTCTAAAATGAAACACAAAATGAAAATGAAACACAAAACACAGTAATTAAACATTTAAATCAAATATTTAAATCAGATATTCATCAAACTCCCCTCTATTTGACACCCATATATCTATAATATAGTGTGTGTCAGATGATTTGTTGATGAGAAAAAAAATAATAATAATAATAATAATGTAAAATTAAAAAGTTATAATTAAAACTTAAAAATTAAAATATAACAATGAAAAATAAGGAATAAACATCTTTATTCTGAAGAGTATATTGAAATGAGATCAGTACAGAAAAATAGCTTCTGAAAATTAGCAAATCTACAAGCTCTTAAAAAATCTTAAGTTAAAATGATAAAATATTTTCAAAACTTTTAAAATAAATCAAAATGACTTTATAATAAACTTAATATTATAGTTAATGTTTCCCAATATTGATATGGAACAAATTGAATCTTATTGTAGGTTTATTTAACGGATCTATGTTTTAAATGGAATTCAATAGTGATTCTACAGGATGACGTTGCCATGGAAACGTGTCTAACATACCACTAACACTTCCTGCTGAAGGAATTATGGGAAATGGAGTCTCAGACCAGAGGGAATTATGGGAAATGGAGTTTTAAGAGACCAGAAGGATTTATGGGAAATTGAGTTTTAAGAGACCAGAAGGAATTATGGGAAATTGAGTTTTTACTTTGTTCTAACTGACTGGAGAATTAATGAAATTTGGACTAAAATGGTTAGAACTAGCGAGACAGACACACGCATTCAAACATTCACGCATGCCTGCATATCACTCATACATAGATAGAAGGGAGAAAAAGATAAAGAGAGAAACTTTCCCTCCTTAGCTCCCTCGCTCGCCCGGACACACACACTGTAGACGACAGCTGGCGGACCCATAGAGAGAGAAAGAGAGAGAGAGAGAGAGAGAGAGAGAGAAATCGTTCATTAATACATACACAGACATACAAACATACCGAACATAGATATCAAACTAATTTTGGAATGAAAAAGATTTTAACCTGATTGGTTTACTTATTATTTTAAATTATATTCAAAATATTTTAAATAAATTAAAACTTATTTTTTAATGCAAAAATAATTATACTGATGGTTCAAGGAATTTAGAACAGAGTTAAAATATATATATTTTAAACTTTTAAAACAAGCCTTCATAGTTATAGTGTGACTGTATTCTTCTCTGAACAAGAGAATGTAAACAGATAAGACACGGGAGAAGTTAGAGGCTGTATTAGATAAGGGGTTTAAAACCTATTTGTGTATTGGATCAGGGATTTAAAAGTTATTGTTAAAGCTCAATATATTAAATGGATGGATGATTTAAATCTACAGTGGTCAAAATAAAACAAACCATATAAGACAACAGGCCCCCACCCGTCAAACAAAGCCCTCTCAGTGGAGTATCGGACGAATTGGTAGCACAGGCCCCTACCCGTCCCTCTTAGTGGAGTATCGGACGAATTGGTAGAACAGGCCCCTACCCGTCCCTCAATGGAGTAATTTGGATTGAATAATTGGTGGATGGAGGGGTTGATTTAAGGATATATTCATGCAGGCACACAGACAAACCCCCCACCTAGTGTAAAACTAATATTAGATAAATTCACCCGCACCGAAAACCAAAGCGTGAAAAAGTGGTATTTCGAGGTACAAAAAAATAAATCCATATATTTATATATATAGCCTTGACATAAATATATATATAAATAAAGACAAATAACTGATAGTAACAGCTGATAGTCAAACATCAGTGTAAAAAACGTCGGGGTGTCTCCGGTGGTCTCATAAACATATACAGAGACAAAGACAAACTATATAATGACCCAGGTAGATAAGAGAATTTATGAGACATTCAGGAATGTTCTCCCAGGGATAAAAGGTGATAAAACATTTTTACTTGACTCACTCCCTAGCGGAGTTATGTTAAACAGTACTTTACAAACAGGCTGATAATTATGAGACAAATGGTTCGGTAAAGACAATAAAGAAAAAGGTATACTCATCAGATCAAGGCAGGGATAAGTTACAATGGAGGTCCCAATCACCGGACCATGGTACAATAAAAATAAAATTATATACTTATCAAATCTGATGTTGGTTCAGGGATCCCGACCCCGATGGCTGGACCATGTGGAATTTGAGACATGTCGAGGGTCCAGTCCAAAGGTCCAGCGATCGCGTCCAGGTCCCAAACAAAATAAATTGTGATACTGTTCAAAGTTAACCTTCATCTGAATAGAAGTGATAAGTCGTTACACCCAAGGCTGGTTCGTTTGATACGTATTAAAACATGGTCTGCCGGGAGTCTGACAATAGCAGTTCCCCCCCGTACACCATATTTCAAACATATCCGGGCTCGATGGACCAATTGTTGGAGCTGAATTTCACCTCATGACCCACACAAAGTACAGATACTTGTAGCACGGAGACAATAAGGAAAAAACCAAACTCAGACAGGCAGCCATTGGGTATAATGAAACAATTGATTGTATTCAGATCAGAGAGACATTAGAAGGTTACAGTATCACAGGTCCGCAACATCGGCCGTCCGTCTCTCCGCCGTGTAACAGAGCAAGCACGAGCTTTTAACATTGTCCAGTAACATAAACATATGACATCATAGGATGTGACATCGATGAGGTTCCGTGTGAAGGTGGACTTCTCGGATTGGATGAGAGTCATAGGATGACAGATCAATCGTCCAGCCGTCGGAGGTGTAATCCTGCCATTGGTGGAGAGCGATGAGGTTCCGTTGTCGTCTGATGATGATGGTAGATGATGGTAGATGATGATTGTGTGACAGTTTATCTCTGGACAACAGCGTCCCCATGTCTGGGTCAAACACGTTTGACATCTCTGACCTGTCACTGGTCAGTGGAGATTTGGTGACACTAAGGGAGACAGCTGTAGAAGAGAAGAGAACACCCAGATACCGTGTTCCCAAAACAAGATTGCCACAGAAAAGGCCTGTTTGAGTTTGACCTTGGTTGGCAGACAGAGAGACTGAGAGTACAGAGTACTGAGTACTTTTAACATGACAGTATTACAGGCCCATATGAGACCATAATTAATAGGACAGTTTAACCAGGTTAAGGACCCTAGACACATTATGATAATTAAGATAAGAGATCAAATGAAATGACTCTATCAGCACCCAATTTATAAATGGCTTGTCAGATTGCAGTAATAAAATAAATTTCAGTCTTCTGTCTTGCCCTAAGAGGACTGACCGTGGGTAGCTGCTGGGACGTAAGTCGGGGCTTGATCAACCCCGGCTGGGTCACCTGGGCGAGGGTGTATGTTGTTGCGAGACCCGAAACACCCGTTGACCCCAGGCTACAACACTGATGATACGTCCCAGGTGCATCCATGTGATGTTTTTTTGTTATTTCAGCATAGATGGGTGAGTTATATAATACTTTGGCTGGTATGTTTGTCTAAAATTCATAATGTTAGTATTTTTGCACTCAAACATAACGTGAAACTCATCTCCAACTCGATTGTCATTAAATAAATTGCATAACCTGGCTTCTTTCCTGCCCAGTAACCTTTGGAATTCTTGTGTTGTTCACACAAGAACACAAGAACACAAGTCATCTCATTTGGAACATGATTTGTTTCCTCTGTTTGGCACGATAGGGGGGGAAACAACACACACACACACACACACACACACACACACACACATACACACACACACACACGCACGCCCGCCCGCCCGCACGCACGCACGCACGCACGCACGCACGCACGCACGCACGCACGCACGCACGCACGCACGCACGCACGCACGCACGCACGCACACACACACACACACACACACACACACACACATGTTGTATATTTCATATAACATACATACAGATGTTAGATGATTTCACTTCACAAGTACAGACAGAAGAGTGTATTCAGAGATGACTGTTGGCCCGAGCCGGGTGGGGGTTACAATTAGCATTCCCAATTGGGGAGACAGAAGGTCAAGGCATTTGTCATCACCCTTCCCTTCCTGGCCCATACAGTTGCAAATGTAGTGGGCCAGGAGGTGGGGTCCCACCTTTCAAGGTACCCATACAAGATCCGCCTACCTTCAGATCTCAATGTGGTCACTGCTATATAGAGGGGATGAATTGTAACTATGTGTGTGTGTGTCACTCAGAGGCCGGGGGGCCGATGGTGGGACCTCAGGGTCCGTAGGAACTCTGTTTGTACTATGAAATAAATCGGAAGCAAGTAACCTCACTGACTGGAGTGATGCCTCAATCCATTCTTCAACCATTCATACACACCTCTGGAACATCAAACTAACTACAATATGGGTTGTTGGCAACTAAAAGTGCAGTAGAACCTTTACCAAATATAGTGAAGTCTGTGGTTTCAGATACCACACACACACACACACACACACACACACACACACACACACACACACACACACACACACACATGTTTGTATTAATACGCTTGTATGGAAATCAACGTTTTAGGACGGCATTAAGAATAGCCGGAAAATAGCAGATCTACAAGCTTGTAGAACGGATATTTTTTGGTTGTTTGACATCGCCGCACAGCTAAGTATAACATAGGGGAAACTCTAAATGTCTAATCCTAACATTAACCCTGACCTCTAAATGTCTAATACTAACATTAACCCTGACCTCTAAACCTGACCTCTAAATGTCTAATCCTAACATTAACCCTGACCTCTAAATGTCTAATACTAACATTAATCCTGACCTCTAAACCTGACTTCTAAATGTCTAATCCTAACATTAACCCCGACCTCTAAACCTGGCCTCTAAATTTCTAATCCTAGCATTAACCATGACCTCTAAATGTCTAATACTAACATTAATCCTGACCTCTAAACCTGACTTCTACATGTCTAATCCTAACATTAACCATGACCTCTAAATATCTAATACTAACATTAATCCTGACCTCTAAACCTGACTTCTAAATGTCTAATCCTAACATTAACCCTGACCTCTAAACCTGACCTCTAAATGTCTAATCCTAATCCCATCCTGAATAATTTTTTTCTAGTTGTAAAGCCACCTCTAAAAATACATATTAAACCCTAACCCTTTACCCATAAAAGGACCATGAAAGTGGCCCTCCCCTCACAATGTCTATTTCTCAAATTAAGTACTGCTTTGTGGGGACGTTTGGCCTTCCCAATTATAGTCTCTCACACACACACACACACACACACACACACACACACACACACACACACACACACACACACACACACACACACACACACACACACACACACACACACACACACACACACACACACCCCAGTGGTGTAAAGAAAGTAACTACTGTAAGTACATTACTCAAGTACTGTACTTTTACTTCTACTCCACTACATCTCAGAGGGAAATATTGCACTTTTACTCCACTATAATTATTTTAAAACTTGAGTTACTAGTTACTTTGTAGATTTTTATTATTATTCCAAAACATACATTAACCACTTAATTAAGCCAATCTACAAGCAGATCTACAAGTTCGCAATGTGTCACGATGTGACGCATTGTGAGCTTGTAGATCTGCTATTTTCAAAAGTTTTATACATTTGAAAACTTGTGAAATGGGACATTTTGCATGATGAGTACGTTCTACTTTTGGTACTCTAAGTACATTTTGATACCAATACTTTTGTACTTTTACGCAAGTACATTTTTTAATTCTGGACTTTTACTTGTAACAGAGTATTTCTACATTGCAGTATTGATACTTTTACTTAAGTAAAACATTTGAGTACTTTTTCCACCACTGACACACAAACACACGCACACACACAAACACACGCACACACACACACACACACGCACACACACATGCAGACTAAACAATTCTTTTGTTTTGTTTTGTGTTTAGTTTTTCTCCAGAACTCTGGTCGGGGGGGGGGGGGGGGATTCCTGCGTGTTGAATCCTAATCCACAGACATAACAGTGTTATTTGTGTGACTGCAGACTCATCATAACATTATACTGTATATTTGTGTTCATTTAATTGACTTTGTCTTTTGAAGCAACGTCGTCATCGCTTGGTTTGGTTTTTGATTTTCCTGTGGTAAGTGAAATGAGGAATTCTGTGTGTGTGTGTGTGTGTGTGTGTGTGTGTGTGTGTGTGTGTGTGTGTGTGTGTGTGTGTGTGTGTGTGTGTGTGTGTGTGTGTGTGTGTGTCATATTAAATGACAGTGACAGGGCAGGCAGTGTGTTTATCTGATGTGACGGTCACCTCCCTGGTTTAACCCCTTGTGCAGCATCTCTGAAAACACACTATGTTATGCAGTGGTGGAAAAGGTACTCAAATGTTTTACTTAAGTAAAAGTATCAATACTGCAGTGTAGAAATACTCTAGTACCCTAAGTAAAAGGCTGTGGACGGTTCAGAAAATGTGCCTACTTTCCAGGGAGAAAAAAAAATTATATCCCTAAAATAGTCCAGGGATGCCATTGTATTATTATTTATTGTTAAACAGCTACAGTTATATATCAGAACATCAGACTCTAACTGGGTCTCGTTATTGATCACAAACATCAATCAAAAGGTGATCATTTGGTGCAGGTTCCAAACAAGAAGCATTCTTATTAATGGTTCCACTGTAAAATACAGAAGAGCATTATGGACTGTGCTCAAGTGATCTGTGGTTTATAAATCTGTGCCAGTGAGTTATCTTATTTTATTTATTTTTTTAATTAAGTACTATTGCTGTTTTCATGGCTCTCAGTTCCCGCCTGACGTCGCTTCGGAGTTCAGACTGCTCCACACCATACTGAATAACTGCTAGTTTGCATAACGTCTTCAGACTAGGACTTAAGTCTAGGATATACAGGTCATCATTGTGTTCAGAGTAATCTTTGTATCCCCCAAAGAGGATGATACGATCTCCCACCGCGCAACAGCGCATACTATACATTGGAGCTGGTCCGTTCCTCTTGGGCTCAACCATCTTCCAGGAGGTCTCTGGGTTGAATTTCCACACATCATTGAAGGTCTGTTCCCCGTTTACACGACCATATACATAGAGCTCTCCATTGTAGACAACAGCTGCTACTTAAGCACTTAAGACATCTGGTGATTAGTAGTTTCGTTCCCTACCTATGTTGAATGCACTGATTGTAAGTCGCTTTGGATAAAAGCGTCTGCTAAATGACTGTAATGTCATGTAATGTAATGATTCTACAAAATATCTTCTAAATCCTAACAGTTTCTTTTTTTGACAAAAATGGTCAGTGGTTCTCAAACTTTTTTCATGTCAAGGACCCCCAAAATGATATGTATTTGTCCGCAGACCCAATGTTTGACCAGCTTTTATAGTGTAGTTTGTTGATGACATTTGATGCAGTAATTGTCTGTTTTTTATTTTCTTTTATTATTTTTTATTTTTTTAGGTATTAATCAATTAATACCTGGCAGAGAATGTGTTTTAAAAAAAAGATCTTAAAAGTCCTTATAATGTCACTGCACTGTCATCTGGGGACCACCCAAAAAATCACGTCACCCCCCTGGGGTCCAGACCCATATGTTGACATCACAAACGTAACATAAGGACCTGGACCGTTGCTCTGATCCACACCATACTTGGCACCAACACTGTTCAGGGGTCTGCCATGACAATAGCCTTGAATAGTCGCGAATGTCGCACTCTGAACAACACTGGAGTCATAATGTGTGCGTTATCTCTTATATTGCTTCAGTGGCACAAATGTCACGCAAAGTTTGGCCAATCCACAAAGCCAATCAGTTGGGTTGACCAATCAAGGAAAGTGATGACTGTTGATCTCCCAATAAGGCAATGTGACAGTGTGTTCAGCTACACAGCAGACAGTGTGTTCAGCTACACAGCAGACAGTGGCCCTCATTTATCAACGCAGCGTATAAACCGGCGTATATTTTTCCATATATTCGGCCGTACACCAACGTCGAAGTCACATTTATCAACGAATCCTACACAGCTGATCCGAGCCTACATTTGGTCCCAGGCTTGATAAATGTCACGGCTGAAACCTAGCGTCATTTAAATAACACGCCCTTAAATATTCTCAAAACGCCCCGATTTTACGACATGAAGAAGGACCAGAATACGACCAAAGACATCAAAAGCCAATGAGAAAGAGTTTCCCCCGCCTGCCTCGCCACACACGCACACGCACACGCCCCCATCTCTCTCTCTCTCTCTCTCTCTCTCTCTCACACACACACACACACACACACACACACACGCCCGCCCAGCTGTGTTTTTCATGTATTGTGATCCGTACCGTAGCGGTACAATCTTTGTCACGTAGGCTTGTAGCCTACATGAATGACATATTATGATACCAATCACATAGCCATGAATGGAATACGTTTGTATATTATTTTATTTAACCCATACCGAGCAGTGCACAAGCAGTCATGTAGGATATTCCCGTGAGACTCGGACGGGCGGCAGCCGTGCCGCCACATTAATAAGAGATTGGAGCGTCGGGTTTATATCCTTAACCCAGCCAGGTTGCGTTGTAGTCTTCAAAACTCTCTGGGCCCTATTCTGGGCGCCGCCTTACCCATTATCCCTAAACTTCTTTGCCATTTTTTACTATTTTGAAAAACATTTTCAAATAGATTCAACTAGCAGATCTACATCGACAGGTTGTGAGCTTGTAGATTGGCTTTTTGAACTATTTGAAAAAGTTTTTCAAAATAGTAAAAAATGGCAAAGAAGTTTAAGGATAATGGGTAAGGCGGCGCCCAGAATAGGGCCCAATATGACATAACTCCATAACATAGGACAAGCTACTATAAGTTTGTACACCTCACTGTCCATGAAAAGATCGTCGGGAGTCCCGAAAATGCGCTCGCAGAAGCGCTGTATATTTTGAAAATAGCAGATCTACAAGCTCACAACGCGTCACGATGCGACCCGTTTTTGAGCTTGCAGATCTGCTATTTTCAAATAGTCAATGCAACTGAATGACTGTTAAAGCAGTTTGTTTAAATTACTTTATAAAATGTGATATTTTCACAGGGATTATTTATTAGTGTAGATATACATTTAGGAGTGGATTATGTGTCCAGATGCCTGTCAGACAGTCAGACAATGCTGCTCCGCAGGTCTAGAATGGAATAAACGGGCGCAGCCAACGTCAACAACTGGTCTCGACCAGACGTGAGATCTCAGCGTATGGTAGGATGAAGCCCACGTCAGGATATATTGATAAATGCCGAAAGGTGCGGTGATCTCGCCCTACGCCCATTATTTGGGCTGCACCGCGTTGATAAATGAGGGCCAGTGTGTTCAGCTACACAGCAGACAGTGTGTTCAGCTACACAGCAGACAGTGTGTTCAGCTACACAGCAGACAGTGTGTTCAGCTACACAGCAGACAGTGTGTTCAGACACAGCAGATAGTGGCCCTCATTTATCAACGCAGCTTATAAACCGGCTTATATTTTTCCATATATTCGGCCGTACACCAACGTCGAAGTCACATTTATCAACGAATCCTACACAGCTGATCCGAGCCTACATTTGGTCCCAGGCTTGATAAATGTCACGGCTGGAACCTAGCGTCATTTAAATAACACGCCCTTAAATATTCTCAAAACGCCCCGATTTTACGACATGAAGAAGGACCAGAATACGACCAAAGACATCAAAAGCCAATGAGAAAGAGTTTCCCCCGCCTGCCTCGCCACACCCCCCCCCCCCCCCCCCTCTCTCTCTCTCTCTCTCTCTCTCTCTCTCTCTCTCTCTCACTCACACACACACACACACACACACACACACACACACACACACGCCCGCCCAGCTGTGTTTTTCATGTATTGTAATCGTACCGTAGCGGTACAATCTTTGTCACGTAGGCTTGTAGCCTACATGAATGACATATTATGATACCAATCACATCGCCATGAATGGAATACGTTTGTATATTAATTTATTTAACCCATACCGAGCAGTGCACAAGCAGTCATGTAGGATATTCCCCGTGAGACGGCAGTGGTTTCGGTCCGCCACGTTAATAAGAGATTGGAGCGTCGGGTTTATATCCTTAACCCAGCCAGGTTGTAGACTTCAAAACTCTCTATGACATAACTCCATAACATAGGACAAGCTACTGTAAGTTTGTACACCTCACTGTCCATGAAAAGATCGTCGGCAGTCCCGACCGCGGGACTACCGAGTCCCGACGCAAAAGCGCTCGTATATTTTGAAAATAGCAGATCTACAAGCTCACAACGCGTCGCGATGCGACCCGTTTTTGAGCTTGCAGATCTGCTATTTTAAAATAGCCAATGCAACTGAATGACTGTTAAAGCAGTTTGTTTAAATTACTTTATAAAATGTTATATTTTCACAGGGATTATTTGTTAGTGTAGATATACATTTAGGAGTGGATCATGTGTCCAGATGCCTGTCAGACAGTCAGACAATGCTGCTCCGCAGGTCTAGAATGGAATAAACGGGCGCAGCCAACGTCAACAACTGGTCTCGACCAGACGTGAGATCTCAGCGTATGGTAGGATGAAGCCCACGTCAGGATATATTGATAAATGCCGAAAGGTGCGGTGATCTCGCCCTACGCCCATTATTTGGGCTGCACCGCGTTGATAAATGAGGGCCAGTGTGTTCAGATACACAGCAGACAGTGTGTTCAGTTACACAGCAGACAGTGTGTTCAGCTACACAGCAGGCAGTGTGTTCAGCTACACAGCAGACAGTGTGTTCAGATACACAGCAGACAGTGTGTTCAGATACACAGCAGACAGTGTGTTCAGATACACAGCAGACAGTGTGTTCAGATACACAGCAGACAGTGTGTTCAGCTACACAGCAGACAGTGTGTTCAGCTACACAGCAGACAGTGTGTTCAGCTACACAGCAGACAGTGTGTTCAGCTACACAGCAGACAGTGTGTTCAGCTACACAGCAGACAGTGTGTTCAGCTACACAGCAGACAGTGTGTTCAGCTACACAGCAGACAGTGTGTTCAGACACAGCAGATAGTGTGTTCAGATACACAGCAGACAGTGTGTTCAGCTACACAGCAGACAGTGTGTTCAGATACACAGCAGGCAGTGTGTTCAGCTACACAGCAGACAGTGTGTTCAGATACACAGCAGACAGTGTGTTCAGATACACAGCAGACAGTGTGTTCAGATACACAGCAGACAGTGTGTTCAGATACACAGCAGACAGTGTGTTCAGATACACAGCAGACAGTGTGCTCGGCTACACGGCAGACAGTGTGTAACATATTCTTTATTTTACTTCACTGCCTCTAGGGGCCTATAAGCATAATACAATGCATGTATACTTGAACTTATAAGTCATTATAACAAGCTTTACAATGTGTTATGGTTATGGTTATAAATAATTATGATTATTTATAAGCTCTTATAAATCTGATTATACAGGGTTATGAGCAGATTATAATGCCTTATAAGTATGTTCATGATGCGTTATACACACAGGATGCATAGCAAGTGCTACAAAAAGGGTACAACGGGTACTCTGACAACAGGTACAATGGTTATTGCATAAATGGATGCGGCATGCATTCCCAACTTGCATAGTTCCCGGCCTTCATTGTTCCAGAGTAGGCCAAAATCACAGAATGACAGCACCCTCTGAGGGAAGTTGAGACCATGAGACCCTGTAAGAAAGGTACAGAGATGCATATACAAGCCTGTGAATACAACTCATTCTTATTTAAATATTTGTATTCAAGGAAACCTCTAAAGATGATGGCTCCAAAATATTTCTACAACATCTCACTTTAGAACAGCAGGTCACAAACATAAGTACTATCTGTTTATGGTGGAGAGAGTGTTGCAGAGGTAGGCACCGAGAGGAGGACAGAGAAATAGAGTAAAGGAAGAAGAGGAGGGAGAAAAGACAGGAGGCGAGCAAGGGGGAAAGAGCGGATAGAGAAATTAAGATGGGGAGAGAGAAATTAAGATGGGAGAGAGAGAGAGAGAGAGAGAGAGAGAGAGAGAGAGAGAGAGAGAGAGAGAGAGAGAGAGAGAGAGAGAGAGAGAGAGAGAGAGAGAGAGAGAGAGAGAGAGAGAGAAAGAATGGAGGGAAAGCAGAGAGAATGGAGAGAGTAAATGAGTATTGATTATGTGGTCATGTCTTAACTTAAGGGTCAACAGAGGATGACAGGAGTCTGGAGAGGTTAAAGTAGTCTATACCTTTGAGCTTAATTTGTACGTCATCGTACTATGAGTATATTAAGCCATGGGTCTTCAACAGGGGGTCCTCATAGTCATAGGGGGTGTTTTGAGTGAAATTGATTACCTGCCCAGAGTGTTATTGGGGACCGCGCAGGCTGTTTAAAGCAATATTGTTAGCACAATCAGACCAATATACCAGTGGACATACCTCTAAAAGGCATTATAAGCCATAATACTGTATGTATTATTATTCCTGCCAAAGAGTGATGGCAGCTCCTACTTGTTTACTGGAAGGTATTTTCTGACTCAAAATAGCTTGGTTTCATTCTCGGGGGTTATATTTCAAACATTATACTGTAGCACAATCAGACCAAAATACCAGTGGACATACAAAAAGGTGTCCAACTTTACAGTGGACATACAAAAAGGCCATGTAAGTGCATTATTACTCCTGCCAAAAAGTGATTACAGCACCTACCTGGTGACTGGAAGGTATTTTCTCCATCAAAATGACTTGGTTTTATTCTTGTTGGTTGTATTTCGAATATTAATCAGACCAATTTACCAGTGGTTATACATGTAAAA
>NC_137614.1:24091254-24092317 GCF_963280865.1 Gymnoscopelus braueri
CACCTTACAGCCACCTCACAGTGTGAGCGAGAGTATTGCGTGAAAGTAGGGCAAAGTCGTTTATAATTGTGGGACATGGCAACACTGTGGTGAAAAGTAAGGCAAATTCGCTTATAATCAGAGGACATGGCAACACTGAGTGTCCTGTGCTCCCCTCTGTCTCTGTCCCTGTGTGTTTGTCCCCCTGTCTGTCCAATAAGGTTCGGTCCCACATAAAATTGCCTAGTTGGGTTGCACCTAGGGCCCAGGTGGAACCCACCTAAAGCCCACATGGGCAACCCAGTTGGGACCCACCTCGGTCCCACATATAATTTCCTAGGTGGGGCCCACCTAAGGCCCAGGTAGAACCCACGTATAGCCCACACAGGAAAGCCCAAGTGGGCCCATATAGTTCAGCCCACCTTGAAACCATATGGGTCCCATGTCAGCCCCACATAAATTGCCAAATTGGGGCCCACCTAGGGCCCAGGTAGTACCCACTTAAAGCCCACATGGGCAAACCCAGTTAGGACCCACCTCAGTCCCACATAGAGTTGCCTAGTTGGGGCCCACCTAGTGCCCAGGTAGGACCCACCTATAGCCCACATGGGCAACCCAGTTAGGACCCACCTTGGTCCCACATAGAATTGCCTAGGTGGGACCCACCTAAGGCCCAGATAGAACCCACTTATATCCCACATGGGCATCCCAGTTGGGACCAAGTGGATCCCGCTGACATTGCCGACATGGGGCCCATTATGGTTTAGCCCACCTTGAAACCATATGGGACGCAATGGGCGTGCTGGCTGGGTAGGCTGGCGTGAAAGTGTATAATATTTATAGAAATTGAAAGTTTCAAATAGGGAAGTAGTAGTAGAAGTAGTGAATTAGCAAACTGGAGATTTAGTGATTTAGACAGAATGTTTCCTTTAGCCTCATTGTGTGCTAATGCACGCAACTGTTAAGGCAGGTTTAATTTTTGTTGTCTCATAACATCCTTTGTCCGTAAACAACATAGGCGACCCGTCTGTGCCTTGACTTCACCGGGCCCCCCGCCCCTTTGCCTGCAGTGTGTGTGTCTCTC
>NC_137614.1:24092517-24110017 GCF_963280865.1 Gymnoscopelus braueri
TGCGAAAACAAATGCTTTCATCATGTTTCCCCCTATAAACGTCACTTGAAAGTTACGTTTTAGAAACTTTAATAGTTATCACACAGCGAACGCTGAAAATCAGCTGTGCAGCCTGTGCTTCTCCTGTCTGTCTGTCTGTGCAGTCATTGCGCACAGCTGTGTGTCGTTCCTTCATCATCTCTCTCTCCCCCTCCCTCCCTCTCTCCTCCCTCCCTCCCTCTCTCTCCCTCCCTCTCTCTCCCTCTTTCTCGCGCGCTCTCACACACACACACACACACACACACACACACACACACACACACACACACACACACACATGCTCTCCTTGTCTCTCTCTCCCCCTCCCTCCCTCCCTCCCTCCCTCTCTCTCTCCCTCCCTCTCTCCCTCCCTCTCTCTCCCTCCCTCTCTCTCTCTCTCTCTCTCTCTCTCTCTCACCCCTCTCTCTCTCTCTCTCTCTCTCTCTCTCCCTCTCTCTCCCTCTCTGTCTGTGCAGTCATAGCGCGCCTCTCTGTCTGTGCAGTCATTGCGCACAGCTGTGTGTCGTTCCTTCATCATCTCTCTCTCCCCCTCCCTCCCTCTCTCCCTCCCTCCCTCTCTCTCTCCCCTCTTTCTCTCGCGCTCTCTCTCTCACACACACACACACACACACACACACACACATGCTCTCCTTGTCTCTCTCTCTCCCCCTCCCCCTCCCCCCTCCCTCCCTCCCCTCCCTCTCTCTCCCTCTCCGTGCTCACTATCTCGCAGATGATTGGCTGTTCAAAACGGAACACCCGGAAGTAAATTGCGAGCTGAAATATAGAGCACTTCATGATTATTATAAAAGGAGACACATGTGAAGGTGGAAAATAAAATAGAAGTACTTCTATACTTTTGCATGAGCGATTTTTGTAGCAAGTTGGGAGAGAAGTGGAGCATGTGCTTTGGCCGTGAGTAGTACCTAAGAGGTTGAGGTTCCAAAAGGGACACCTCTTCTATTGTGTTGTGAGATAAAATGGAAATCCTCAAGTAAAGTACAAGTAAACTGCAGTACCTATTTAACCTGTAGTTATAGCTTGTGTCCACTAGAGGTGGGGAAATGCCATGGACACAGTGTACCCATCATGACTGAAGTAAAGAGCTGGGAGCAGTACAGAGCAAGAACAGGAATGGTGTGTACTAGTACTGTTAGGTGTTTGAGCAGAAGTGTGTACACACCGGCTGAGGAGGTTGGTACAGTGAGTTTACATCTTACTTCAATCATAACATTTGATTATGTGAACATTTTCGAATCATTGGATTTAACAGCTATATTTATGCTGTATTTTTGATTTATTCACATTATAAATGTTATCTATCCACCTATCTACAGTAATATAGCTATTTGTGGTATTGCTCTGTATTTGTACTGTGTATGATTCCTGTACTCATACACAGTGCAGAGAGCTGCAGCTCCAGAGCCCACACACACTGCTGGGTTCACAGAGGTGTGCATGTATTAGAAAATAACACCACATCACTGATATGGTCACATCACCAATGGATGAGGTGAGTGCGAGAGAAAATGACAAAGGAGGCGTGGGGAAAAACCAAGGGGGAGAGTAAAGGATCAAGGGCATACTCAAGGTTGTGAGAGAAAAATAGACAGAATAAGGTGGACTCAAGGGAGATATAGTGTGAAATAACTTGAAAGGGAAAGACAGTAAAGCGTAATTCATACACGGTAAAATTCTCAGTGTTGATTTAACTCTGAGAGTGTACAAATGGAACCATTGTACACTCATCATTGTACAGTGCAGTACAGTACAGTCTGGCAAGTATATGGACTAAAGGGAAAAGAGAGACAGGTTAGAGAGAGAGAGAGAGATAGAGAGAGAGAGAGAGAGAGAGAGAGAGAGAGAGAGAGAGAGAGAGAGAGAGAGAGAGAGAGAGAGAGAGAGAGAGAGAGACCAGTGGAGATGATTAGGGAGGAAGAGGAGGGTTACTAACAGGTTTCCATTAAGACCCTTCAATCAACCTATGCTGCTTTTCAGAGAGCATGGTGTTTGTAGGCCATTTTGTTTAGCTTTTTTTTTTTACTAGAATTAATTTCAAATAGTGTCTGATTTCTGTCATGTAGTTTTAACATGCAATTAAAATATTGCAATTGTGGAATTACTGTACCTCCTTGACTGACAAGCAGTGTGCACATGGAATTTTCTCTCTCTCTCTCTCTCTCTCTCTCTCTCTCTCTCTCTCACACACACACACACACCACACACACACACACACACACACACACACACTTCCAACCAACTGACCCAGTGCTCGGTGCTGTCCTTGGTGCTGAAACCTCTCCTCAGCACTCTGCTCCCCTTGGTGGAGTCCCAGCCCAGACTGATCAGGCCCCAAGCAACACACACACACACACACACACACACACACACACACACACACACACACACACACACACACACACACACACACACACACACACACCCTCTTATAGGACAGCTAGCCTCCTGCAGAGCCTCAATGTAGAATTTCAAGGAGTTACTTCCTTGGCCAAATTGGCCTAATAGCAGTATATGCACAAGAATTTGGCACTGATCAGTCCAGCGGTTTGCGAGATTATCCCCGGTCCCAGAAACACAGACTCTCACCTTCTTCTATTAGGACTTGGCCCTATAGCCACGGCAGTTCAAAAGACTAAACAAATATATATATATATATATATATATCTAATAGGCTTATATAGGCTAGTAGTAATCCTTAGCAGTTCAAACTAGGCCTATTGCACTTACCATATAGCCTTTGTCACTGGGAGAGCTGCCCAGTACAACACAGTTCAGAAGGTGTAAATGCAGGAGGAGAATGTGATGAAAGGCAGTGGTGTAAAGTAACGTACATTTACTCAAGTACAGGGCCGTTTTTATGCACAGGCAATGTAGGCAAATGCTATGTCCTGTCGGGGGGGGGGGGGGACCAAAAATGCACAAATGAAAAAAAAAAAAAAAAAAAAAAAACTTTTTTTTTTTTTTTTGAAAGACAATACTGAAAGACAAACTACAGTACGAATTAACCAAAGTTAACCAAATTAATGTAACAAAAACACCCAAAGAAGCAATAAACCCGGTATAAAACCGAAAATTTTCGCGCGCGCACTCAGCGCGCGCACATGCACGGGGGGGGGGGGGGGGGTCTGAAAAATTGGCCTTTGCCTAGGGCCCATTCTGACATTAACACGGCCCTGCTCAAGTACTGTACTTAAGTACATTTTTGCTGGAGTATTATTTTTTTTCCCCATCTTTCTATATTAATGCTATTGGCTGAAACCACAGAGAGGGTGGGTCTTCACTTGGTAGAACCAGTAGAAACCCTAGAAACATACCCTACATTATCATTTATTTTAAAATAAATGTGACCATAATTTACCAAAACGCATAACATGGTTAGGACTCATGTTTGACAGAAGACTTTAAACTAGCGACTGGAAGCATATAGTATTTATGACAATGTTTATTAAGGTAATAAAATCAAGTGTAAAGTTTGGCCAAAAACCCATCAGCTTGAATAGAGCCTAATGCTTCTGCATTCAGCAGGGGTGAAACAGTGGTGAAACAGCGGTGAAACTGCGAGACTACAGGTCATTCATATGAACTGTCACACTTCCTATATACTGTAGCCTCAATTTTTCAGGCCGGATGCTAGCCCCTTGGTGTGATGAAATGTGATGAAAGGTATTATGCATGGTGCAGAGAACCTGGAGTTAGAAAGAGAGAAGTGGGGTGTATCTACAGTATCTGTCTCAACATCACCAACAATTCCTCACATCTTTCAGGAACCTCAAATCGTTAATGTGTGTTCACGTCATAATAACGCCAGAACGACCATGATGGACAAAACGTGGGACTACCTCTCTCTCCATCTCACCAATGCTCTCTATCACCCAAGCCCCCAGAACCGCGTTAGAACAGTGAAGCTGCCGTCGCCTGGTGGTCAAATCTGAGATAGCAATACTACCACAATTAAAATGCTACTGCGCATGCTTCTATCGTCGGAAACGCTAGTGCGCCTGCTCTATTGGCTCCAAAATTGGAGCCAATCCAGGAAGTAGTGATATTTCCGGGTGCCTCATGCGCTAGTGAGCAACTTTCATTGACGTGAATAGGTGGGGGCGGGGCAGTCCGGCCTCTAGATATATTATCTCTACGCTCTCACCACTCTCTCTCTCTCTCTCTCTCTCTCTCTCTCTCTCTCTCTCTCTCTCTCTCTCTCTCTCTCTCTCTCTCTCTCTCTCTCTCTCTCTCTGCACCTCTCTCTACCGCCTGCCGTTAATTAGCGTTCCGGTCACATGATTAACGCGTCGCGAGAACACTGCAACGCCACCGGCGGAAGGCGGGAGTCACTGTAGACCTAATATTTGCCTACTAGTTTAGTCTAGTTTAGTCTTTTATGTTAATGATTTTCATTGCATTTTTGACTTTGTTGAGACAGGACAGTTTGTAGGAGACCCGGGACAGTGAGCGCACCGAGGAGGAGCAACACACCACCAGCATGGTCCTCCTGCTGTGGGAATCAGTTCCAATCTGTGACGTTGCGGTTTAATGTGGTAAAAGACACACTGAATTGCTTTTAGCCCGTTTCATTTGACTGTTAACAACTTATAGGGTTATTTGCCTATTTTAATTTAATCTACATGACAGGCTGTATGCATATGCTGCCGGATATAAAGGCGATAACATGTGGACTCCTTCATTGGAAGTGATGAGGTGCGCAGATCGGGGATTTTATTATAGCAACGACGGAGGACAGATTTTTTGTGTGATGTGATTCTCTCTGTGTGTGTTTGTGTGTGCGGTGTGCGGCGTGCGCGTGTGCGCGTGCGTTTGTCGCGCCGTGACGCTGCGTGATTTATTTATTTATTCATTCCGTTTTAAGACCAACCTGGGGATTTATATACCTCATATCTATCCTCTGTTCTATTCTATATTCCCCATCTCTTTCTCCCTGCTCTAGCCTCTGCTGCTGCAGTCAGTCTGTGTGGACTCACTCAGCCCATCTGCTATTTTTTCCCTCATCAACGGGAATCGAACCAACACACACACACACACACACACACACACACACACACACACACACACACACACACACACACACACACACGTGTGTGCGCGCAGACAGAGCGGGAACAGACGCGGACACACACGTCAATAATAACGGACAGAATTGACTGGACAAGCTAAAAGACAAACGGGGATAGGCTAACGGTTCTCCCACCAAAAATACCCCCCCCCCCTCGCATCCCCCCTCCCCCAAGTGACAGCAGCGCCATCAGGCTGACACGCAGAATACATAACAGTCTTATTTAGGCTACAAAATATTATTTATAGACCGAGCGAAGAGAGACTGACTCAACGAGAAGAGGGAAGAAGGAGGCTCGTCACGATTGTACGAATGCAACGCAGCAATAGGAACTAACGGATGTCTCCGGTCGGGAGACATGGTGACAACAGTGGCGGCGGAGGAGAGAGAGAGAGGAAGGAGAGACAGAGACCAGAGGACAGAAGAGAGAAGCAACGGGGGATGAACCACGGGGATCAATAGCCGTCGTTCGTTCTCTTCTTCTCTTCCATCTCCTCCTCCTCCTCCTCCAGTCCTCACGTCTTCCAGTCCCAGCATCCCTCTCTCCAACCATCCATCCATCCATCCCTCCATCCATCCGTCGTCTCTGGAGCTGCAGCATAGGCCACAAGTGAGAACATGTATTTTTTCCTTCTTCTTTTTTCTTGGTGCTGCATCACTGTGTGCGTGCACGCGCACACGCTCTGATATAGCCTATAATGTACAGTATGTGTGACATGACATGTTTTGTGTGTATTGTAGCTATGTTCAATATCTCTCTCTCTCTCTCTCTCTCTCTCTCTCTCTCTCTCTCTCTCTCTCTCTCTCTCTGTGTGTGTGTGTGTGTGTGTGTGTGTGTGTGTGTGTGTGTGTGTGTGTGTGTGTGTGTGTGTGTGTGTGTGTGTGTGTGTCTGTCAGTGTGTGTGTGTGTGTGTGTGTGTGTGTGTGTGTGTGTGTGAGAGAGAGCACGAGAGTAAGAGAGAGAGAGAGAGAGTAAGAGAGAGAGACTGAGCGAGAGTGAGAGAGAGAGAACTATGTAAGTTAAGGGTTCTCTTTACTCTGTATATGCTATGCTGGGCTTTTGAATTAGCTCATATTGCAGTATAGTAGATGATGAATGGTTGTTGTATGGTGTAATTGTTCTGGTTACAATGACAAACACGCGCACGCGCACACACACACACACACACACACACATACGCGCGCGCGCGCACACACACACTCACACACACACACACATACACACACACACACACACACACACACACACACAGACACGCGCGCGCACGCACAACACACACACACACACACACACACACACACACACACACACACACACATCTTGCATACACACATTTTTATAGGCAAAGCTTTTCAAACACTAAAAATCATGCAATATTAGTTCACAATTATAGTCCACATACATAGGCTACATGCATGATTTGGGAGTTGTTACTGATTCATAATTAACATAGTGTGCACACTGCACACACAAATATCCATAGCCTAATATAAGATTATATGATATGATGTTATATACACATAAACACCAGTGTAGCTTGGTGTCTGGTTCCATATGTAGATATTGATGAGCAAACAATCTGCATGAACGTCTATAGAGAGAGGTGATGGTGGGAGGGGGGGGGGGGGAGATTAAGAGAGAGAGACAAATAGAGATAAATGAATGGAGAGAGGCGACTGGGAGATGGAAACTGAGATAGAAAAGTGTGATGCAGGAGAGAGAAAGAGGGAGAGAGAGATGATTAGAGAGATTAGAGAAAGAGAGAGAGAGAGAGAGAGAGCAAGAAATGATCAGTTGGTGAGACATGATGAATAATTGAATGCCATTAATGGGAGAAGATTGAAGAACTGCATCTGTTTAATGTCATCGGATCAAGAAGACCAGTGGATTCAGGTTCACGTAGGACCATTGGCCCAAGTAGGACCAGTGTAGGGCTGCAACTATTGATTATTTTTTTCTTAGCGATTATTCTATAGATAACTTTTTTCGATTAATCATATATAATCAAGAACTGTGTTTATTTGTAAATATATACTTTTTTTATTTTATATATCAACAAACTTATTAACCACATAAGCGTTACTATATAGCCTACTTTGTCACACAACGGTGTCGTGCAAACAAATATCTGGTCTACAAGCTCATATTAACATTGTGAGCTTGTAGATCAGCTATTTGCACAATCTTTGAATTTTTGGTTTTACTTCTCACCTACATACAGTATTACGACATGCCCAATATAAGGATCGATTATTAATGAATTATCTTATTAACTCAAAGATGATCAAATATATTATTTTATAGTCAATTGAATTGATTAGTTTGATAAAATGTTGCACCCCTATCCCGGTGAGCCCCTGGAACCACATGGGCCAGTTGCTGTCGGGTTTGTTTGGGGTGAAAACCCTCCATAGTAAATAAATGGATAGCACTGGAACAGAACACTGCAGTGTTCTACAGTGTGGGGGGAGAGAGAGGGGGAGGGAAGGGGAGACGAGACAGTGAGGTGGAAAGAGAGGTAGATGAACAAGGAATAACCAAGAAAGAGAAGGATGAAAGGGGGGAGAGAGAATGTAGGCTACTGTAACAGACTGAGGGAGAGAGGTAGGGATGGGGGAAAAGAGAAGACAAATGAGTTTGTCCTCTACTTTTTCTTTCTGTTTTGGGGGCTTGTTAACTGTTGTTAGGCAGGCTGTGTACTTTGTGTGTACTTTGTGTGTACTTGTGTGTGTGTGTGTGTGTGTGTGTGTGTGTGTGTGTGTGTGTGTGTGTGTGTGTGTGTGTGTGTGTGTGTGTGTGTACTTTGTGTGTGTACTTTGTGTGTGTGTGTGTGTGTGTGTGTGTGTGTGTGTGTGTGTGTGTGTGTGTGTGTGTGTGTGTGTGTGTGTGTGTGTGTGTGTGAGTGTGTGGTTTGTTTGGCAGCGGTGAAGG
Source organism: Gymnoscopelus braueri (assembly GCF_963280865.1). Lineage (NCBI taxonomy): Eukaryota > Metazoa > Chordata > Actinopteri > Myctophiformes > Myctophidae > Gymnoscopelus > Gymnoscopelus braueri. The sequence continues at coordinate 24,100,557 of NC_137614.1, forward strand.
AATAAGGAACAAACTGTGGATTTAGTAGTTGGTGGGAATTGGGAATTCTTAACCTATATTTGTTTCATTGTGATTTGTGGGATGTTTTCTTTAGAGAGCATCACATGTCAGAGGTCTCTACATCTAGTATTAATCATACATCTACTTTAGTATTATTAGTGTTGTTGTTATTAACTATACAAGTATTAACCAAAATGCACTCCTAGTATTAATCCTATACCTATTAACTATAAACCTCGCTTTAACCATATTGTACGCCTACTGTAGTATTAAGTTACACCCAGTAATAACCATACACCTAGCACTGACCACACTCTTGGTAATAGCCATGCACCTGGTATTAAACATATACAGTACCTACCTAGTATTAACCATTCACTTGGTATTAACCATATACACCCAGTATTAAGTAATATAACTAAACACCTGGTATTAACCCTATAGGTATGAACTAATAACTACACACCTGACATTAACCATACTATGCACCTACAGTCGTATTAACACATACACCTGGTATTGGCATACATACCTGGTATTAGCCTAACCATATGCCTGGTACTAACCATACACTTACTGTACTATTAACCATACACCTGGTTAACCATAATACACTTGGTATTAATTAACCATACATTAGGTATTATTAACCATACAGCTTGTGTATTCTGACTGTCTTTCCTACATTCTTTCAACTTTACAACTGTCTGGAGAGTGGATTTTGAACAGTGCAATTTAAGTTTGTTAAATGAAGTTTCATGTAGCGCTGCAACTATCAAATTTAGTTTTTTTGCGATTAGTCTGTTGAGTACTTTATAGACAATTCAAATAATCGAGAAGCGTAGCATTTTAAACATTTTTTGTAATTTTTTTTAAATATATCAACAAATCGATTAACCAATTTTAAGTCCCCCGTCGATCTACAAGCTCTGTGTGGCAAGTTTTTGTACATTTAAGATTTTTGACTATAATGACACACCCAAAATATGGATTGATTTTTATTAATACATTATTATATTAAAGGATCTATTGTCGATAATTCTTTATAATTGATTAGTTCGATTAACTGTTGCACCACTACTTTCATGTTAATTGTGCCTGTATAGTGGTTAAAGTGACTAATATGTAAAAGTCACAGTCCCACTACAGCCTGTCTATCATTTCGTCAGATAACATTTCTAAGCTGCATGTTAATGTTGTCTTCATATTCCTCCTCTTATTGTCTCCCTCCACTCTTTCTTCTCTTCTACTGTTTCTCTCCCCTTTTCTCTTCCATTGTATGGCTCGGACAACATAGAGAACATTCCAGACGTGTCATCCGGCCAGATGATAACCAGAATGACGATGAACTGGCGGCTAACCGGATCTGGAAAAAAGAAGAAATTGACGAGAAATGTGTGACATGACCTTTGACATGTATGTATGGCTTCCTGTGTCAGATGAACCAAGGATGACAGACTGAACCTATGGGTCAGCGAGGTTGTTCAATATTTTCTTTTCTATCTTCATTTGCCAGGAGATGATTTTCCAAATGGCATAAACATTTTTTGTTGTTGTTGACAAAACCTTCTGTAGTGTTTCCTGACCTCGGCCTGCTGCCCACAAACGTTATATCACTTCTCTTTTGATTTTGGACATGGTTTTACCCCAAACATTTCTGAACCAATGCTGGAGTAGAGCTGATAACATCGGTTCCTACTCCTACTGACAAACAGTTGATTGGAACCTTAAAGTTTGTTTTACGTGGCGGTGAAGGTGGTATCAGTGTGTTGCAGTGTTCAGGGAAGAGGCCTTGCACTGAAAACCAACCCAGTCTCACGTGTTTCACAAATACTGTATGAGGTGTTGCATCAGTACAATGAAGATGTGTGCTAATCTTTATCTCCCCTCCAACTCCAAAAGCAGTGGTGTCCTCTTCTTTCGCTCCTCCTTGGAAATCGATTTTCTGTTCTGCTACCTGGAGGTACATACAGTGAGGACACAACTGACTCTCTGACAGCAGTTAGATAGACAGTCAAACACGTGAGCCACACAGACATATAGACAGCTTTGAGTTTTGGTGAGTGGTGGGGTAGACAACTTTACAGACATTTGTCCTGCTCCCTTAATTCTGTTTTCAGCATGATTTGAATACCCCACCCAGGGCACACTTGACTGAGCTTGGAATGGTTGATGCACCAATAAAACTGTCTGATTGGAACAAAGGACTAAGTGGCCCATCCTGATTGACGAATCAGAACTCTCTTAGAGGAAAAACTCTTCTCTCCCCCCCACTTAGCTCTGGGTGGGGGGGAGGGTGTTGGGTAGTGTAGTTTTTTTAGGGTGTAGGGCTTAGGGCTTTAGGCTGTAGTTTTTTAGTCTATTAGTTTGTAGGCCATAGATTGTAGGCTAGTCAATAGTCACTAGTCACTACACCCAGACTTATTATTAGGCCGTACGGCAACAAACTAAAACATCACATTAAGTGCATAGTGCTTTGTTGTGTGTATACCTTATATTGTTGGTAATACATGTTTACTTAATTTCTTGAGTATAGTCCTTCGATTAGGCCCCAGGCTGAAGGCTCAAGGCTCAAGTCTAGGCAATATATTAAGTTGACATTGTTACTGTAGGATATTCATTAGTGTTAAATTCATCAGTTCTCAAGGCTCTAAGGTGTAGGAGAGTGTACACTATAAGACTTCTCTAGACTAGCTCTGAGGCTGTAGTGTTGAGATTTCTCCCTCAGTGCTCAATTAGCAGCACTAGTCTTAGCCATAGCCTGTTCTCTAATCAGCCTATGTCAGCACACTGCCCACCCCTGTGGTAGCTACTGTAACAGTCTGTGCGTTATCCAACAGCCACTACATCGATTTCTATAGATTCTATAGATTTGAGTGCAAGAATTTAGCAATTTAGCCTAATTCCTAGCTGGTAATTAGTTAGCTGGCTTTAACCCATCGTAAAAACAGCAGTTTAGTGTCTGAATAAGCTTAAGCATTTAGCGAGCCTTGGTTGTCAGGACTGTATATTCATAGCTGTTTGCCACTGCTAACTTCCCTAGCAGCCTGCCCCGTCATAAACTCTCCAACCAGCTATGGATGCTAATCAAGGTCCGGGCCAAGCTGGCAGCCCAGAGAGCCCTAACCGGGCAGTGGAGTACCTTCTGGAGCTCAACAACATCATCGAGAGCCAGCAGAAGCTTCTGGAGACGCAGCGTCGTCGGATTGAGGAGCTGGAGGTGCAGTTGGATCGGCTGAGCCAGGAGAACAAGGACCTGCGCTTGGACCGGCAACCCGTTTCCGTCTGCAACCCTCCTCCCCCCGTTGCTCCGCCACCTCCCTCCCCTCCACTCCCTCCTCCTCCACCCCTGCCACCCCTGTCCCAAAGTATGCCGGTCTCCATTCCGACCGCCAAGAACCACCATGGTCACCACCACCACAACCAGTACCACCACCAGCCTCCACCCTCTTCCCAGACATCCTCCTCCGTCCCTTTGTACCACAGCAGCCACCACCACCACCAGCACCATCAGCAGCAGCAGCAGCACCATCACACCTCCACCCACCACTCCTATAACAGCACCAACAGCATTGCATCGACCGCGATACCGGCCCCGCCTCCCCCTGCCCCGAGCACTGTGTCGATCCCCACCCAGGTCCCAGCGGCGCCCATCCCTTTGGCTCCTCCCCCTGCTGTGACGCCAGCCCCTCCGCCCCCACCTCCCCCGGTGCCTCCCAGGGAGCAGCAGCAGCAGCAGAGGAGCTCCACCCACAGCCGGCTTGCCCGCGGGCACTCCACCAGTACCAGTACCAGCACCAGTACCGGAACCAACACCAACTTTGTGGAGAAGGAGAAGGAGAGGTTGGAGCGCCTGCACAGCGTCAATGTGGAGAAGGAGAAGGAGAGGTTGGAGCGCCTGCAAAGTGTCAATGCTTCCAACAGCCACCACCACCACCACCACCACCCCCACTCGCATCCACACGCCCACACCCTGCACCACCACAAACCGTAAGTCACAGATTAAGATTCATTACAACTGCCAGAGCTGTATAGGTAGCACAAGAGTGAGGCAAACCTGATTTGATAAGGAAGGAAGGAAGCCTTTATTGTCATAGTACCTTTCAAAACAAGTTACCAAAGTGCTTTACATTGCTGAAGGCAAAAAAATGGTGGGGAAAAAAAACTTTGTTTTCATGTAAAGGAATAATGGAAGGAACAATTAGGGGGCTTTTCACTCTCACAAGACTTACAGTATGTGACCCGGTTTTCTATTATTTTGAGATGCATTCCCATTTTCTTGGTGCACAAAGTGCCCTTTTGGTCAATTCAAATATCTTCTCTAAGTGATCTTGTGACTTTAATTAATCCATAAAATATGACCCCTAACTTTTGCCTTTAATATGATGAGTTTATGCATGTTATTTATTTACCAATATGGTATTATTTACACATTGCCATTGTAGAAGTCTCTGTTTACTGCATGCTTGCCAAACTAACGCTTCATTCTTGCTCCTTCCTCAAGAGGAATTGTTTTATATGAATCAAATTTTCCTCTCTTTGCAGTGGCTGGAAGTTACAAGGGAATGTCTGGTAACGACAATTGCTTGAAAGATAATAGAGTTATAAGTTGTCATATACTGTACCATATAAGCTATCGCGTAAGATTACTCATGCAGGATAGGTACAATCGTACACAAAGGGGGGCTTCTACAATGGATACCACTATACCACAGTTGGTGTACTGTACATTGGCTGTTTTGTGTCACTAAAGCTAAATTCTTGCTGGTACAGTAGCTTAACACAGCCTGAGGGGCCATCTAATTGAAATACCAAGAATAAGGAAAACGACATTAAGTGCATCTGTAAATGCACACATGCAGAAGTGGCATACAATATAGTTGTTTACCAAACTAGAACAATGGTGCCTTAAATGTCTGGTTTACCAAACTCTTGTGCCATCTTCAACTCTGATCGCTACTAACCTTGCAGCTTCTCTCATGCAGGTTTGTTGGTCGGGGAATGTGTGTCCACATGCTAAATTTGACCTAAACGTTTTTCGTTTATGCCTTACACCCCACTGACAGAAAATGTGACTATTTAAAGCAAAGCTGTTTTTTTGGTGTCATTGTTTGTTAACTTTGTTTCGTTTTTTTATGAACGATGCCCAACAACCAAAGACAGTGGTAAATTGTAGAAGTTTCCCGATTACCAGTGTCTTCTCTTGCCCATAGGAGAGGGGGCAGTTGATGATGCCCCTGTATATGTTTCCCCATATTGAAACTGTAGGGATGACTACAGAAGTGACCACATGGTAGTTAAACATGCATCTCCCTGTTGCTGATTGGGATAAAATGTAATTGAGACACAGGAGAGAGAAGATAGGACAAATTAAACTTGTGGTGGGATCTGACTCCAGGCTAGCTCTGGTCCATAGCGTTAGAAGGAGTTCTCCTTAACGCTATGTTATTTTCGAGCCGTTGCCCGCACACCCTCTGTAGCGCAGGCTGCGCAGCCTCTCGTCTGTAGTAAAAAGTGGGGGTCTTTTTATGCCTATATCTGACAGGACAGTAGGCTGACAGGAAACAGGGAGAGAGACACGGGGGGGGGGGGCACACAGCAAAGGCCGCCGGGATTGGGAGTCGAACCCGCGACGCGCTGTAAGACTGAATTACCAGCCTATGTGGTATGCGCCTGGACCGCTAGGCCAGCGGGCGCCCCACAAAGACAGTTTTAAGATGTTGAAAGCCTACTTTCCTTAGTGGGAACACGAGCCCCCCACCTCACGTCTAAAATACACTTTTTGGCCAGAAAAGAAAATGTTTACTCCACTGCGCCCCCTACAGATTTGGTCAATGGAATTTTTCTTGTAACATAGCGTTACGTAGAACTCCTTCTAACGCTATGGACCAGAGCTAACTCCAGACCAGTCCAGAGGCAGGTGTCTCAATCATTACAGGGTGCTTAACCAGAGTGAGGTATATCATTAGTAGATGATGTTATAAAATATTATATTACAGGTAGCTCTGACCAAGTGTGGAGCTGGACAAATAGGCAGCCTACTTTCTTTTTTTCATTTTTTCCCCCCAGTTGCAATACCTAGCTACACTTGATGCAAAATGGAACGGTTTTCTATGCTAAATACAGTTCCCAGGTGGCTAGAGATCCATACATACTTTTGGTGCTGATGTCAGGCCTGGCGCCACAAAGGAGGAGCAAAAGCTGCCAATGCCCCCTCAGATTAATTGTGTGCCCCCTCAATTATAATCCTGGCCAATCTATTAAAACAAAAGCCATTTACTGCACCACTTAGTTTTACAGCCAATACACATTATCTTGGTGAATCTGAACACATTTGAGGCAAATTATACTCTTTCTGGAGCGGTTTTCTGATCCCACCGCCCAGAGAGATGGTCATGCTGTGATTGACTATAGTGTCAAATAGCCTATAGGCTTTACTGTTATGGCATCAAGAAGGCTGAAACTCTTCTAATAAAGATAAAGACAGCTGGATACTATGGATACTTGGATAGCGCACATTGTTTCAGAATCCTAGTGGTTTATTTGGCTTACAGAAAGCCTGATTTCATGGTATTGATAATGTTTTTGACGGCTGATGTGAAAATATTGGAAAGGTCTTTCTGGATGAGATAATTGGACTTTTGTGAAAGTATTGCCAGTTGAACTCCTGTAACTCAGCTAAGGGATCAATCGATGATGTCATCGTCAATCAATGATGAATGATTGATGGCCATTGACGATGACTGAGACATGGTTGAGACATGTTTAAATAACAGTGCACGTTTTAAACATGTAGGCTATCAAAATGAACAGTTGGTATTATACTTATATGTAAATCTATGTAGTTAATTAGTCCCTGTAACAGTGAGATAAACTGCATGCGCCCTAAAACTGATAACTGAACCCAGCTACATTTTCTGTTCTGGCAGTGTGTAAACCCTTAGACAGTTTATCAGTGTTGTGATTACTTTATCTGGTTTTATGACCTGTGTTAATATTTGTTGACATTATTGTCAGTAGCTGTATTGATAATTTATGGTAGGCCAGTAGCCTCGTGTATAACTGTAGTTAGTTTTTTTTAAGAAGAATATTAATGTTCTATTCTGCTAAATTAAAGGTGCTGGAAATTATAGTTTTTGGTTAAAAAGTTAAAGTTCTGTATTCCGATCATTGCTTGTTGCTTGTTTTGTTCAGCTTTAGTAAATGTACATTTTGCAGGTGGGATACCAATTGTATTCAATCAGCAGGGAGAACCCCACAAACATAACTTATCAGCATGATTTATTTAATGTGTTCCAGTTTAAAAAATCACTTGTTTATTCTGCATCCTGTATGAGTTCTCTCTCCTGATAGAACTTTGGTATCCCGGCCTGTAGTACTAAAGAGCTGGAGACTGGGAGACTCCTGTTGCTACGAAAGAATTGACGTGTCAAACGTGTGACGCAACGTGTGATTTTGCCCCAACACATCACTACAGTAGTATAACGTGAGATGAATTATTATTATAAATATCCTTACATTGTTCTGCACTGGAAGCTAAACATTGTGTGTAGAAAAAGAAGGCTCTGTGGTTCCGGTAAGGCGGTACATGGTTGAAATGTGTAATTAGGGCAATTCAGCAAAAATGAGACGATATCATGATGTATACATACAGTATGCTTTTAAAGTGATACAGTACTTATGGAGGAATATTTAAGTGATACATTGTATAACTTCAACATCCCTCCATAAGTATTACTTTAAAAGCATACTACCCCGCGCTAGAGTAAAGAGGCAGACTTTAGCGTAGATCAGCCTGCTAGGGGAAGTGTCTATGCTGGTTTCCAGGTTCTTTCTTCAAGCCATGATGCAGCAAAATGCTAAACACCCAGAGCACCATATCTCTCTGCACCTGGTCTGCCCGATGTCGCAGCCCGTCAGAGGACACCACAGAACCTGGTATACCGGTGTTGAAACACATGACTGGAGCACCTTGAAACCTAGCTGGACTTGATTTTACAACATTTCTGACTGGAGAGGCTGAGTAAGCTTGAGTCCAGTTACGTCTTTGCTAAATGGTAAAGTTCAGTGGCAGCTTGTAACTACACATTTGAATGATGTGGCAGGAATTACCCCAGCGCACAACACAGAAGGAAGGATTGATGTCGGTGGGTTATTTGCATGCACGCTCATGCCGTTCAGGAGGCCATAGCTGAATTGGTTGAGAGCCCGTCTGGGAAGAAGAAGCTCGGAGGTTCGAGTCCCGGCCCTGGCAATGTGTCAAGGTGTCCCTGAGCAAGACACTAACCCCCCCCCCCCTGCTGTCCTCTGTGGGCAGCACTCAGCTGGGTGAAATTGAAAACAGAATTTCCCCTGTGGGATGAAATAGGTCTAATCATTATTAGACACAAATGGTGTGTATACTACATACATAGACAGTGTGATCACATTTCACATTTGGTCTTTTATGTGTTTGTCACCATTGTTCTCAACTTTCATGCCAATAAAAAGTGCATTTAACTGAACAGAGAGACAGTACTGTACTACTAATACATACTAATGTATAACATTACGTGTGTGTGTGTGTGTGTGTGTGTGTGTGTGTGTGTGTGTGTGTGTGTGTGTGTGTGTGTGTGTGTGTGTGTGTAGCAGGGACTATAACGGTGCTAGAAACTCATGTGATCATGCTGAGCCTCTAACCATCATTAGACATCACTGTTATTATCTGCTATTGATCTAAGAAGCGTGGGCTGACAGGGAGAGGTTACTGTAACAAACGAGAGAATGTTGGGGGGGCTGAGAAGAGAGGAGAAGGAGAGAAAAATACTGTGAGGTAGAGATAGGGAATGTGTGAAGAGAGAAGCAGGGAGAAGGAGAGAGATGTGATTATTATGCAGCAGGGATGCGGAGGAGGTCTGTCTGTAGAATTTTGATGATAGAGAGAGGAGAGGAGGAGAAGAGAGCATGTAGCATTTGGTTGTTTGTGCTGATAAAACACATTCTCTCCTCCTCCCTCCTCTCTTCTTTGCTCAACTCACATCCCCCCGTCTCATCTCCTCTCCTCTCCTTTCCTCTTAAACCTTCTCTCCTTTCCTACTCTCCTCTCCTGGAACACACTTTTCTTCCTTCTTTCTCTTACTTTCCTCTTTTTTGTCTTCTATTTACTTTTACTGGAACATGTGAACAGCTATCATGTTTCTCTCTGGTGTATGGCTTGGACACACACACACACACACACACACACACACACACACACACACACACACACACACACACTGTCTCTGTCTCTGTCTCTATCTCTCTCTCTCTCTCTCTCTCTCTCTTTGTCTCTCCCTCACACACACACACACACGCACGCACGCACGCACGCACGCACGCACGCACGCACGCACGCACGCACGCACGCACGCACGCACACACACACACACACACACACACACACACACACACACACACACACACACATACATAGACATGCAAAC
>NC_137614.1:24115017-24117517 GCF_963280865.1 Gymnoscopelus braueri
CACGCGGCATTAAGAGCACTGTTGTGTTACCAGTGTCCCACTACATGTCTGTTTGTGGTAAACTGACTTCTATAGCCCCAATTACCTACAAATTGCATTACATGTCTACTTCTGGTACACTGGCTCGACTTACAGTTGTCTACGTCAGTGTAATCTACGGCACTGCTACTTTTACTGTGCATCTAAGTGGGCTTTTTAATATATTTAACCAGGGTAAATCATAATGTCTTTTTCAAATGGGACCTGCTTTATTCTCACATAGATCTACACACACATACTGTACCTGAGAGCTGCCCAACCACAGGCTGTTGGCCACTGAACAGGAGCAGTTTGGGGGTTCCGGGATCCTAAACCTTTTAGGCCACCACTGCCCCATTACAGAAACGTAATATATTTCAGTGCCACTTCAGTGATGTACACGTCCTTTCGGATTTCAGACAGACAGACAGACAGACAGACAGACAGACAGACAGACAGACAGACAGACAGATACATAAATAGATACATAGATACATAGATAGATAGATAGATTTAATGTTGACAGACAAAAACATTAGCACTGGTATTGGGGGGAAAAATATATACCCAAGCCTAATATGCACAGCTGCAGACAGACAGACAGACAGACAGACAGACAGACAGACAGACAGACAGACAGACAGACAGACAGACAGACAGACAGACAGGTTTAGTCCAGGTGGCTTGGTGGAAAAGGCTTGTCCGGATCTTGAGACAATGACTTGCCAGATGTAGCAGCTGAAACAGTCCATGGTTGCTGTGGCTTGGGTCTTTGACAATCCTATAGGCTTTACTGACACACTGTCTGTTGTATACTGTATATCCTGAATGGAGGGCATTACAGTTGAGGCCAGTGCCGTTCCCATGCCAGGTGGTGATGCATACAGACAGGATGCACTCTGTGGTGTCTCTGTAGAAGGCCATATGATCTTGGGCCCCATGCCAAACGTATTCAGCCGCCTGAGGTGAAATAGTGGTTACTGTGGCATTTTCGCCTCATGGCCAGTGTGCTCATCGCAGGTGAGGTCAGTGATGACGAGGAAGTTAAAGTTGCTGACTCTCTCCACAGCAGACCCGTTGATGGTAATGGGGTCAAGCCTCCCTCCCTGTAGTTTATGATCAGCTCTTTTGTCTTGTCAACATTGAGAGAGGGGATGCCGCCGTGTCAGGTTCTTGACCTCTCTCCCATAGGCCGTCTTGTCATTGTGTTTGATCACGCCTAGCACTGCCGTGTCGCTGGCAAACGTAATTACCGAGTTGGAGCTGTATGTGGCCACACAGTCGTGCGTGTAAAGTGAGGAGGGCGCTCAGGACACAGCCCTGGGCGCCTCCTGTGTTGAGGGGCAGAGGTATTGGAGCCCATTCTCACCACCTCTGGTTGACTCGACAGGAAGTTCAGGATCCAGCTGCACACGTTGGAATTGAGTCCTACTGTAGATTCCTAAGCTCGGTGTCGAGTCTGGAGGGGACTGGTGTTGAATGCTGAACTGTAGTCTACAGTTAACAAAAACATCTACTGATGCACAAACTTGGACACATCATCAGTGTTGTTTCCTGGAGTCACTGGGTGTTTCGGGTCTTGCAACAGACACCCTCCTCCAGGCGACCCGAACAAGGCTGATCAGACCCCGGCCTGTGTTCAAGTGGCATGCTACTGCCCCCACTGTATCTTGGGGGCTTAGGGTGGCTGGTGAGATGTTAGCAGCAGGTGTTGGAGACACGGGGAGGCTCTAAGCACTGTGGGTGGCCTCTGGGCCTGGCTCCTCCTTTTTTCTACAAACTGAATTCTCACATAAAAGTTCCTCTAACCCAAGTCTGCTATGGCGTCGTCATTGATGGTGGTCCATGCTAGGCAGTTACAGATTGGCTCCTGAACATGCTTCTCAAAGCATTTGCTCACCACGGGAGTGAGGGCAACAGGATGCCAGTCATCTAAGCACATTGCTTTTCTTTTGGCACTGGAGCAAAGATGGAGGATTTTAAGCAGGAGGGGACTACACACAGGGAAAGGGAGAGGTCAAATATTGGACAGGCCAGCCAGCTGCACTGTGCACTCTCTGATCACCTGGGCTGGAATACCTTGCTACATGCTAGGCCTGTCCCCGACTAAGGATTTCAATAGTCGAATCTGAAAAAAAAAAGATGTTATGCAATAGAGGAACATTCCATTTGGGCTGTAGGGGTGCTTAAAGGGATACTTCACTTTCACATAAAATAAACATTAAAAATAAATATTTAAAAAAAATGAAAGAAGTTATGGCAAAATAAAGGCCCCCTCACACATTAGTAGGACACTCTAATGCGTGAGGGGGCCGTGATTTTTCCATTACTTTTTTCATTTATTTTTAATATATTTTTTAAATGTTTATTTTATGTGAAAGTGAAGTATCCCTTTAATGTCTGATTTAACATATACTTGCTTGGTTTCTCCCTATTTTTGTCAAACTATTAGTTAATTAATATAACAAACTAGGCCTCTCAG